>NW_022631429.1:0-89463 GCF_010015895.1 Lontra canadensis
GGGATTAGTTGTTTGTAGGTCCTCGGACAGAAATCAGAGGTGGGGGGGAAATGAATCCTGGCATTTGAAAACAGAACATAGAAAATATCACCACCTAGATAAAGGAGTTTTTAGAACGCCCCCTCCAAACCACAATAACAACAACAATAAAAAGAAAACCAAGTAAAAACCAAAATAATTACCAGACAATACCACACATTTTAGGACTACCTGGAGGCACCCCCACTTTCATAAGACCCTGAAGATAGAATATTTGCTTCACCTTGGCTTCCCACTCTTCCGTTAGGAATCTCTCAGAGCAGCCCCTCTTCCTATGGAAAGCCCAATGCTACTATTAACAGTAGCCTTTGCAGAGGAGGGAAGAGGAGAGGTAGATATCACAGACAAGAGTACTCTGAGCCAAGTGGTCTACACAGGAAGGCAAGACTGGTCCTCTTGAGCCAGAGGGTAAGCAAAGGGAACTTCCAAAGAGTCACTGATGGTGTCAGTGTCCAGCCAGGACAGGAGGAGTCAAGATAGCCAATGTACACCAATGTCTCCCAAACCAACGAGCTTGTTCAAGACACAGATTCCTAAGTCCCAGCCCTGAAGATTCTGGTCCAGGAGGCCTAGTGTTTTGTTTCCTCACCATCACGTCCAATCAAATTATCAACCACTCCACTGTACGCTCCTTCTCAGGAGAGGTGAACAGAAAGGAAAAACCTTCCAGACACACCACACTCGGTAGGTTCCACTGGTGTGCATGCTCTCGTGTGCCGACTTGCTTCTGCTCACAGAGCCTGCACTCACACGTGGTGTGCTTTCTTAGTCTCTCTCTTGCTCTCTCTGATGGGAACCATCACATCAAAGGCTGACGGCAAAGTTCCTAAAAGGAACTTCGAAGAAACCTGGTAATCCCGAGTGACCCAGGAAACATGGGCACAAACATACGAAATACCTCAAAGGATTTTCCCAGATATTACAACCATGTAATTGTTAAGAAATGAACAGCTGCATGGCCCCAGAATCAAATACTGGTCACTGCCTGGAAGGCAGCGGGACCACTGTGAGCTAACCCCACTTTGGGGGAAAAAACTTGAAAGACACGTCCAACTCAGTGAGAACAAAGGAGAGCACATGCTCCACCAGCCCAATGCGGTGATCAGCATAGGCTGCAAAAAAATAAAAGAAATACAACACTTCAATTTAGCAGGCACATGTACACACCCTTAAGTAGAGGGACTGACCAAGATCCGAGAGGATGAATCCAGCGAGCAGAGAGCAGGCAGGCAGACATAATCAGCACACTACAAACCAGGGGAAACCAACAAGAAAATGGACTAACAGGAGAGCAATAACTTTAAAATGGTGAAAATAGCAGCTAAGCTGAGGGTGAGCAGATAGCAGAAGACAAACCATAATGAAGCAGAGATCTTTCCCCCCCAAAATCCAAAAGAAAAGAAATAACTGCTAGAAGACACGGGCAGGTGTGAAAGGCATAAAAGAGAAGCCCACAGAATATAACAACCAAAAGAGAAAAAACGAAATAGGGGAACCTGAAATATTTCACCATCGTGGGCCAAACTGAAACACTGTGGGGAAGCACTGAGTACAGACATTTTAGAAAAGTTTTGAGAGAATATGTTATCAAAAGGGGAAGAACATCGAATTATAATCCAAGTCAGGGTTGGGGGGAGCTGGTAATAAGGGATGAGCAACACTAAAAGCTCAAAGGCGATTTTACCGATTGGGTAGACAGTTTTTGTTTTGTTTTGAAATGAAGATGCCAAAACAAGCAGATTTCACAACAACTACAAGCAAAAGTATGGTTGTCATGCGAATGAGGAAGGGAAGGACACAAAAGGAGATAATACAGCACCTATCTGACAAAATGTCTTGGCCTTGGTAAAACGTTAACCTTGAACATGGCTGGCCAGGGTGTTTATCCTGTGAACGGGTTCCCCAGAATCACATAGCTTCCACTGGGGCCAAAGACCCCCGACATGCAGAACAACAGGCACTGGCAACATATGGAATACAACTAGGCCCTTTAAGCGTAGCATGAAACCTGTCCATTTATTCATGGTTGGACTCTTACTATCCAGCCAATAAATTAGAAATTCAAGATTAAGAAGGTCTCAGTTAAACTAAATCTGGTAGTACTCCCCCAGGCTTCTTTTGGTTCACATTGTCTGGTGACCTGGAAGCAATTATGACTTTAAAAAATGAAAGAGCCGGAAAATATTCTTCTGGAAGCCTGGCCCTGAATCTGTCCTCAAGAGAATAGGCGTGGCTAGTAGACAGTTTAAGAAGGAGGGTTGGGTCAGTGATGACTAATGTGTAAAGAAAACCAACTTTGGGACCTATTGCTCCAACAGAAATCCAGCACTCTGGGTAAAGCTCCCATAAGACAGAGACATTCACGTTCAAACATTACAGAATCAAAGGAGAGGCCAGCCCATTACCCCACTTTGGGAAAAGAAGCATTTAAGACACCCCCAAGGGGATCCAAGAGACCACTGACATTTAAATCCTGAGGCTGAAAGGAAGAGGCCAGGACTTCCACCTAGTCACTGAAATGCCTTTAGAGAGAGGTCAAAATGTCTCAAAATCAGTTTTTCAATAGGAAAGTGTACATGTACCCAACAAGGATGACTTTACCTGGCTTTAGATATGGAACCTTGACCACAGACTTTACCCTCCCTGCCGCTCTGCCTTCTTCCATGTGTACTCAACAGGAGACTAACGGTCCTGTTTTCCCTACTTAATCATATATACCAAACCTCAACCCCTAATGAGGAAGTTCTCCCAGTGTAAATTATCCTAATTTAACGATTTCCCATACAAAGGTATTCTAATATTCTCCCCAGGCTTCTTAATATCTACATCCCTTCACCTTCCCCTGCCATTAACCAAATATCATTCCCTGAAACTCAGGTGTCTCTATCCATGCCCCAATCACTTTACTTTGCCCCCCTTCATGCAAAAGGGTTCCTTTACCATTATACACCACCACACACGCACACGTGCACACACACACACACACACACACACAATCAACTGGAAATAATCTGCTGGGCAACTGAAAGGAGGAAGGGGCCCTCTGTACCGTTCATCCCAGCCTTCTGCCTGACTAATCTACTATAGCACTTTCTAGTTCCCCTGGAGTTTTTTTCTACCCAAATATTTCTTTTGGTTCTACCCCAAGGGATAAGTCTTATAGGAGACACTACATCCTCTTCCCAGATACATTTAATTCCTCTGTTTACCGAGAAGACTAAGTAGTTACCCACACATGTCTATAGTGTGGACACCTTCATAGACTCCTTGGTACCTCCATGTTTAAAAACCTGGCCTATAAACATTTATGAGACTGCATACAAAAGAATTTTAACTATCTGTTAAACACATGAGAGCTTACTCATTCAAATGAATGTAGCTACCTCCAAAGTAGTCACCTTGGGAGGCTAGACGTTCATCTCAACAAGAGTGGCCAGGGCTTGCGATCTCCCTGGAGCTAGCTCTTCACTATGACCACCCCAGCCCTTTCTAATCCAAACCATACCCTTTCTCAATCTCCTCACTAGTGCTGGATCCCCATTCATTCCAAGAAAATTTGATGTTTAAAAACTGCCAAAACCAAAATCTGTCTAGTCACACAGTAGCAACACCCTTGAAGAGTGATATAGTCTACTATCCACAGCCTAAACTCGTTGTGTGTGTTGGGGGTGGGGAGACTGGGTTTGCCAGCCATCTCAGGTACCTCATTACGTCCATTTACTATGTCATCTGCAAAATGGGCATCAATGAGTCCCTACTTAAAGTTGAGAATAGGAAGCGCCTGGCTGTCTCAGTCAGAAAGCCCTCCTTAAACTGGACTTGGGGTCATAAGTTCAAATCCCATGTTGGGCATACAGCTTACTTAAAAAAATAAAATAAAATTGAGAAGAGCACAATAGCCATAAAAGGAACAAAGATAATCAATTCCAACAATGAAGGAGGCAAAAAGCAGAAGTTTGAATCTCACTCACATTTTCATACAACCAGTTTGTTTAGCTTTTCTACCCATACATTTTCCCTATTATTCAAGTACTACTTCCGTCTCCTGCTGTAAGGAAGTAATTTTACTGCATTTAAGGAAAACACCTCATCATAGCTTTATGCTAGACCTAGGATCTAGCCGTAAGATTTTATACAATTTCTAGATATCACTGATATCTAGAAAACCTAAGCAATCACCATGAAATTAGTCAGTCCTTGCCAAATGCAAAGTCACCTCAAAATGGCACGCTAAGTTACTAGGGTCATTTTTGGTTTGCTTTTTAGCGCTTCTCATTTCTCCTAGATCAAAACTAAGAGTTGGCGTTCCTCAGTCTTGGTCTTCGGCAGAACCATGTGAATATCTGGTGTGTCTTTCACACTCCAAAGTTGAATCACTGCAATCTGAGACCTGAATCCCTTTTGTGATGCTTCTGTGTCTTCCATGCCATGCACTGTGGCAGTGGCCCTCAGGCATCTCCATTTCAGTACACGGCATTTGTGATAAGGATTTTTTCATCTAAAAAGGATTCCTCCTCACCGAACTTTTACCTTTTTTTTTTTAAGTCTCCTGGACCTCTCACACAAATATTTGGAAAGGCCGTTATCAGACTTTTTTTTCCACTCTCTCCAGACTACAGGCTCAACTCACTTTGTATAAATTACTCATATATACAAATATATACATATACATACATAGTGTATATATATATATATATACACACATATATATACACACACACATATATATACTCATCATAGTATACATATATTATATATATATATATATATATATATATATATATATAAAATGTGTTGTCTCACAGAATTTCAAACTTCCAGTACTGAATCAACCTCCCTACCTGTCTATACGTTCCCCAAGGTCAGAAAGAGTATTTTCTGCTTCTTTTAATAGCCACTCCCAATACTGTCTAGCATGATACAAGGAATACAATATGTGTGCAGTAAATACTTGCTGAACTACTGGGAAAAACTGAAAATTCTCGCTAGGTCATATGGAAAACAAGAATTCCGTGTAAAAAGCCCTGTCTGTGGATGCCTTTTACTTTCCTTGCTCTCTCCTAAACTTCCTCTTCTTTCTTTTCCTTGCTTCCACAAGAAAGACAATCATTGAAATAAAACTGGGCCAGGGCAAAACAACAAAGTCAACTTCCAATTATCTGAGCGTGGTTTAGCCACAGCTAATTTTTAAACCCGGCCAACTTATGGACTGCCTTCTGCCACTTACGGTAGATGTATACTCAGGGACAACTCATTTTAATGTCTCCCTAAGCAGAATATAAATCGGAAGGTGAATCTGCTGGGTAGGGGGGCAGGTAGAGAATAATAACGCATTTCCAGGCCAAAAAGAAATTATTAATTTGTTAACTGATCTGCTGTTTTAAATTGGCCTGCTATCGCTCTCTCCCTATATTGGCACAGCTGACTGTTGGCACCAAAGTTCACTCTGGCTGCAGAAAGAATCTCTATTTTACAGCCCATCTTTTTTTCAGTGTTCAGAAGTTTGGTTTGATGATACCTGAGCTATTCAAAACGTGTTTTCTCCCATCCAGTCGCTGATGAACATCCTTGTCATAGAGCCATACAAGACTCAGACTCTATCTACCACCCTTCGTAGAACTTCCAGATGTCAGAGACATCTGGAAAGCCCAACCAGCTGTAATTAAATACAGCAGCCCTTTTCAGAAAGCAATGGTTTTTTAAAATGTCACCCCAGTAAACTAGGCTTGGGTCATTTTTTAAGCATGGCCCAAAATGTCCCCTGAAGTTTCAATTGGATATGCAGTCTTCAGTTCCCGCCCTAAAATACTGAGCAGTGTTACAGCACAGCTGTTAAAGAAGCTGCCACTTCCACCTCAAAGGTGGATGCAATAATGGAGTGATGAGCCAAGCTATTTCTTCCTACCACATTGTAAATGCTAAATATGTACTAATACAACAGGAATATGGAGAAAGAGCACAGAGAAGCAAGATACACAGGGAGTGCTCAGGAGCCATTGATAGTTTTAGTTCTGCCACCGTGTTTACCACAGAGTAATATAAAAGGTCACAGGACTCAATGGAATAAGAAAAACTAGATTATAATATAGTAACAGATGTCATTTATTGGGCTCCTGCTATGGACCTGGTCTGCCACATAGCTATTATTCTGTGTAATCTTCATAGTCCTGGGAGACTGGGGTTTTCATCTCCATTTTAGAGATGAGAAAACTGAGGTGCAAGAGAGTCGAATGAGTTGCTTCCTGTGACGCAGCTAGGAAGTAGAAAAGCAAGGACTCGGACTTAAGGCAGTATGTCTCCAAAGCCCTCCAGGTAATTCTGAGACATGCAGAAGTTTAAGAACCACTGCAAGATACTAACGTCTACAAGGTGTGACCAACTAAAACTGAGTAAAGCTTCATCATCACAAGACACCTCAGCACCTCATGGATCCAGGTGGAGAGTGCACTGACTCGTTCCGGGGATCAGGGTCACATACAATGAACTTCTCTACATCCACAGAACTTGGAAAAATGGAAGTCTGCTTGTTTTCCTTGTCCCCGGACACCAAAATTGTCACAAAACTTGACTGTACCCTTACACGGCACCAACACTAAGATTTCGAGGCATACCTTAGCAATGAGGTAACCAAATTTTGTTTCTCAGCCGAAAATCAGTAAAGAAGCCTGAAACACAAAGCTCTGCCGCCCCTCAGTACTCTCAATTTTTCACGGACGCTAAACTTAAGATCTTCTTAAAATCCAAATGAAGACGTATCCTGCCTCACATATTCTCAAAGAATAAATCTGAAAATTACCACATCTTACAAATAATAAATCATCGCTCTTCAAATTCATCACAATTCACTGACCAGGGAAAATATGACCTTGACATGCAGCCTGCAGCCACTTTTTAAACAATTATCCATTTTTAAATGTTTTATGGGGAAAGGGTGGCTTCAGCTTAAAAAAGAAAAAGAGGGAAACAGAACAGCATATTTGAATTATGGGGATAGAAGCAGAGTTAAATTTTACTCTTGACCAGAATTCAACTTCAGTTCACCAAAGAAAGTTTTCATCATGAAAGACTGCTTTCAAGTTATGAACAGTAGGAAAGGGTACGATTTAGAAAGAGAACAGTTTCTACATTACTTTAAGGATAACCATTCAAAAACTGGCATTAAGAAAGCCTAGTTAGTATGCGAGATTATGTAAAATACTGTACTAGCATCCTAGTGGCTGAAAGGCAGATTACCTATTACCTCCCTCTTCGGCCATCCTGGTGCTAAACCTTCTGGCAAGCATAGACTCATAGCTAACTGGAGCTCCAGCATTAAGAAACTTCCTTTCCTTCTAAAAGCTCAAAGGTCTAGGGTCCTCCTTCCCCCCCTTATGTAATCATAAGTGGCTTGTCCCCTTTCCCATCTGCTTTATCCCAACAATGCCCACTTTCCCCAGGGCGCTCTGTTCCACTCTAGTTAGTGTTCATTTTCCCACCAGGCTTAACCATGAACTCCTCCTCTCTCCATCCCAGATGCTGGCTGATGCTGGAAAACAGCTCCCTACCCCACTGCAGCCATTCTATTCCATCTCAAGTTTAGCTCAGCCTAGAATCAATGAACCAGTCCAGATGCCCAACCCCTGATTAGCGCCTCTCCTCCATGCGCCCACCCCACCCTCCAATTCTGGCCCAAGGCTCTAAGGCCACTGTTCTTTTCTCCTGTTTCACTCTGGAATTTCTATAATTCACCTCCCTATATCTAGGATTCCTTCCACTTGCAGACTGGAAAAACTGGTGTATTCCTACTTTCAACTTCTTTCAAGGCCATTCTACTTACATCGGTGAATTGCTTCCCCCATCCAGTATGCTTATTTTAGTCTGAATTTTCTAACTAATGCTTAGACTTGTAAGCCCTGGATCTCAGCTAACCTCTGCTGCTTGGGACCTCCCAGGACAACAGCTATCAAAGGTAACTTTTTACCTTCCCTGACACTTACTCCACAGGACATGTGAGTAAACACTTTCTCCCTTTGGTTCCTTATTCCGCCCTCTTTCACATTCTGCATTTTTTAGCCTATATACTATCTCTAAATTCTCTATTTCCCTATGAGTAAATAAATGTATATTCCTTCCTACATGCCCGTTTCTCTACAACCCTGTTTTTACCCAAGATAGTCCTGTCTCTCACACCAACCATAATGATTCTAGCATGAAAGTGTAAAGAGCCTTAAAGGTTCTTCAAAGTTGACTTTGGAAAAACTTAGCCTGGAAATTTCAGGGCTCCACTTTTTCCTTAGTTGGCCCTGACGTGTAACCAGTGATGATCACTTTTCTTCCCCGTTCACTTCCTAAACGACCCTCTTCCCGACTTTTCTTTTTGCCTTCCTTCTTTCTAGTATTCAAGTCCTTTTCTCCCATATCTGTTCTCCTAAATGAAGCCCCTCTCTGAAACCCATAATCCAGACTCATCATGTGAGATTCTCTGCCACCTGTACTAAACACTTTTTTCATATGTAGTGAACTACAGCATGAATAAAGCAAACAGACCCCTGGAAGAAGCCCCTTCGCTTCCCCCACCAAAAAAAGTCTAGGCCACTGGGAGTCTATGCTCTATCAGCTCTAGGTAATCAAAACAGCCAGATCTTTGAGCGCCCTTGGTGCTGCCACCATTTCCTCTGGAACTCCCCTGCACTCTGCCCAATCCAGACTCCAACAAAAGAACTTGCCAAGGACTTAGCTTTCCTCTGCCCTATCCCAATAATTTGCTGTCTTTTCCTTATGGCCTATTCTAAAGAAACAGTCCTCCTTAACCCCTTCCTCCATCAATGGCTCTCAAGAGCCAGAACAAAAAGAACCCTACCCTTGCTGTGTAGCTGGTAACAGGGTCAGCCCTTTTAAAGTCAGTTTGAGTAAGGCTCTGTACCTGATGGCCTGGGCCCCTTGTTCTCCCCATCTATCCCAAAGGCAGCTGCCCAGTTGCCTTATCAAAAGATGAGTCTGCCTATCAATAGCCACATGGCTTACTCAAAACGACCATGTCCCTCCTAAACTCTATCAACCTTCAGATTCTCTTAACTTAAGCCACCAAGTCCCCTGCTCCTCCTAGCTGCCCCAGTCCTTCTTACTAACTTTGCCTCTCCATCAAAATTTTACAGGTTCCTCCCCCAAACTTTTGCTTCTATTTGGAGGCTCTGGGTGATTTTGGGGATTGGGTTATCCCATCTAATCCCCAGTGGAATCCTCCAAATTTCTTTCTTGTGTGCTGTCCTCTTCAGTACCACATGGTGACATTGCCGTCTAATTTGAGTACCCCTAAACCCTGCTCCCTCCCAAAATAAAGCTTCCACTATCCCAACATTCAAGGACAGGTCAGGTAAACAGAGAACAAGATGACCTTTAAAGTCCCTTCCAACCTTGCGACTTTATTACAAACCTAATCCACTTCCAACAGCCTTCTAAGTTGAAAAAGCCATGCGGCCAACCAGAATAATACTAACCTACAACTGTACCCACAGAAGTCTCACCAAAGATTTTTGCAATTATACTCCACCTCTGTGCTATGGGGACGACCTCCAAACTGCCTTGAGAGTATTCAGCTGTCGCTCTAAGTTAGCAGGCCCCCTTCCCACTTTCCCGTAAAGAGCCCCTAAACCCTGGGCTAGACGAGTCCTGGCCAAGCGACGCCTGTCCTTACTGTCTACTCTAGGAGACATCAAGAATGAATAAGTATCACCACATCGACAGCTTCCTACAGCCAACACTGAAAATTTCAAAACAATAAAACAAAAACATAGTGCTTACACTGGGGGAGGGGGAAGGTGCGGGCAAAATAGAAGGGCACCTCCACTGGCCTGGGCTGTTGGCCTCCCGGGTTTGCAGTGTGCTTCCTTCTCGCCTTTCCCCTTGACCACATCTTTCCCTACAACAATCTCGCGTCCCTCCATAACACGAAATCCCCAGCCGAGGTGCGGTCGGCTCCTCCCAGCCCTACCCCGGACGTCCCTCGGCCCAGCCTTCCCTTCGGCGGGACCCCGGCGAGAAGGGCCCCCTCCACCGTCCAATTCACCTCCCTGTCCCTTCCCGGGCCTCTGGGCGCCCCTGCAGGGCTCTGTCCCGAAGCAGAACCTCGAGGAGCCAAGCCCACGAGGCCCGTCGCGGGACCCACCCCCCCTTCCTTCTCCCAGCACCTCGTCCTCCATGCACCCGGCCCCCGGGGCTCTTCGTCGTCGTCGTCCGGGCTCGTACCGCCCCCCCGTCGGGGGCTCCACCCCCCGCCTGCCCCCGCCCCCAGGACGGCCCCCTCCCCACCACGCACCGCCTGCGCCCTCTGCCCCGGCACGGGACTCCCTTTGGCCTCCGTTCCCCGCCCAGAAGCGGCGGCGGCGGCGGCGGCAGCAACGGCTGCGGCGGCCCCAGCAGGAGCAGCAGCGGCGGCGGCGGCAGCAGCGCCGCCCCAGCCCCGCCCCGCCGCCCGCCGGAGCCCCACGCCCCGCCCGCCCGCCCCGCCGCCGGACTGCTCCCCCCGAAGCCCACCACTAAGCCCCCCCACTCCCCAGCCGCGATCCGCTCGAATCCAGCTCCGCTGGGCCTGCTGTCTGTTCCTCACGCCCCTTAGGACCCGGGGTGGGGGAGCCCTAGGGTTCGCAGCCATCCCTCTCCCTCCTTCAAGGGCTGGGGGATTGCCCCTGATTCCGAAACCCGGCCCCGTAACCGGAGCCTCCCTCCTTCCACCTCTCGGCTTCGCTCTCAAACCCCTTGCCTCCAGGCCTGGCGCGGAGCGGGTGGAGAGCTTGCACGCCGGATCTCCCCCTGGCTTGCTGGGGCTAGTATGAATTGCCCCCATCTCATCCTCCTTCAATTTAAGCCCCCTCCCCGCCGCGCCCGGCCCGGCGGCCCCCGCCCCTAGAGCGAGGGCAGCAGAGCCAGGGCGCTCCGAAGTCATCCCCCGCCTTTTTTCCAGGGACTCGGATAATTGCCCCTGCCCCCATCACAGCACTCCCACTCCCGAACCCAGGCCCCGCCGCCACCTAGGGGTACCCCTTACCCTACGGTTCCCTCACCCCAACACCGGGGAGAAAGCAGCCCTGAGGAGCAACCGTCGCACCTCCCCTCTGAGGTTGGAGGGTATTTTCTCCAGGTCTCTTCAAGACTTCATCACGCCCCCCCCCCCCCCCCCCCCGCCAAAAAAACAAGCCCTTTCTCGCCCTGCCCTCCTGGCCAGCCTCCCTTCGGATCACTGGATCCTTGCATGGGGGGGGGGCGGGGGTGTTAGGGCTAGGTAGTTAACAAGACCATAGCCTCCACCTCCCTTTCTGAGGAGTGGGGTAATTCCAATGGTTCCCCCCCCAGGATCAACCAGACCCCCGTTTCCATGGAGACCCCCGCCCAGCCAGGAAGAAGACTCAGATCGTGGAGAACAAGTCTCACCTGGCTAAGGGAGAAGGGGGTGAGGAGGGGGTAGGATAGGGCAGGGATGGGGTACGAAGGTGGGAAGTGGAGGGGAGCTGTCCCGAAGGGAGGGGCGAGGACAGAGCAAGCTCCAGGGAGCGCTACGTCCGGGGACACGAAGAGGACGGCGCCCCCGGGGGGCAAACACGGCGGCCACGGGGCGAAGAACGGACAGGGTTGGGAAAAGGCTTAAGATAGAAAGAAGCGGGTGGGGGGATACGAGAAAGCCGGGGAGTCAAAAGGGGTGGAGGGGTTGGGGGAGAGAAAAAAAAGACGCACCTGTTCCCGGGTCGGCTCCGCGGGGAGGCTCAGGCCGCCACCCGGGCTCCCTCTTACCCACTCTGAGCCGCCACCCGCCTAATACTGCCCCGGTCTGATGCCCCCCCTCCGCCCCTTATCGCCACCGACCTCCTTCTCCTCTCTCTCGGCGGCGGCGGCGGTCGGACTCTAGGAACTGAGAGGAAGAAGGGAGGGCTCGGCAAAGCGGAGGAGAGACAGAGCCACACACTGGCAGCAGCCGCGGCAAGCGAAAGAGTGAGGGGGAGAGCGGTGTGTGTGTGTGTGTCTGTGTGTGCGAGCGAAGCCTGGTGGAGTGGGTGCCGGTCGCAGGGCTCGACGGGAAGTGGAGTCCGGCGGGGTTCGCGGGCGGCGCCAGCCGCTGCTCCACGGGACTACAACTCCCAGAATGCCACCTGCTGGGGGGGAGGAATGGGGAGGTGGAGGCGAAGGGAGGGAGCGAGCAAGAGAGGGAGGGACGAAAGCAGGGAGCAAGCGGCGGCGAAGGGGGCAGAGCCAAGCAGCCCCGGTGACACTGGGAGGGGAGGGGAGGAGGAGGGGATCGCTGCGAGGACCAAGCGGATTCCGGAGAGGGAGGCAGCAGCAGTGGCTGCAGCAAGCCGGGCAAAAAGCTAGACTCCCAGGAGAGGCGGAGGCACTCAATCCTAGGGGCTGCAAGAGCCCCACGCCCCCAGCCCTCCATGCCCCTCGAACGGGAAGGTTGAAGAAGAGAAAAGATCAGGGCGCCAAGGCCAGGGGTTTCTGTCTCTTTCCCCCAAGGCTCTCTACCATATGCCCCGACTTGACTTTCTCAGGCCACTGGTGCCCGATCCAGTGTGCAAATCCAGAGACCCCAGATCTCCCCTCCCCGGCAGCACAGAACAGACACATTCAGTCCCCTTCTCCCAGGGGCCTGAGGGAAAACCCCCCCGTGCTGGCAGGGTGTGACTCCCCCCTTCTTCCCGCCCCCCCTCGTCGTCACCAATCCCCATGTCCCTCCCCAGAACCCCTCCCCTGAAGCCTGGGCTCGCTTCTCCCTACCTTACAAGAAACGGAGTCCCTCCGGGGGCGACCACCCAGCCCCCTCCTTTATACTGGGTCCCTACCCACCAGTATCTCCTTAGCGTTGCCCCCCCTCACCGAAGTAATAGTGGGGGCGACCCGAGTTGGACTGGTGGCTACTTTCCCTCAGAGACTAGCCGTCCTTGGCCACGACGACCCTGTGTAGAGATAGAGAAGCAAATTAATACCGCCCCCCCAAAGTTCGGGTCCCCATGGAAATGGCTTACAAGGAAAGAGGGGTTGGTAGTGGAAGTGAGCTGGGGGTGAATTTCAATCCTCAAACCTCGTTCTAGGCGTGGAAATCCAGGGATTCCTCCCTTTCCTTAAAAGCCATCAAATCGCTTGGTGGGGGTGGGTGTGGGGGGTAGGTTATCTAAACCCCAGTGTCCACAAGACTCAAAGCGACGCTACATGTAGGAATAAGATACTAACTAGGCTGCTGCCGCGGGAGGGAGAGTATATCGCCACCCCCACCCCCAGGCCGTCGTCCACCCCTAAACACAAACCCCTAGGAGAGTCAGATGGCCTAGGAAGGGGGGGGGCGGTGGGAGTGCAGGAGAGTGAAAGGGTTGTGGCGGGGAGGGTCCACGGCCCCCTGAGAGCAAAATCCAGATGCTAAGAGGTGGGTGGGGGGTGCGGAATAATTGCAGACGGTGTCTTTCCTTGCTTTTCCCGGAATCGCCGCCGAACACCGTCTAACACTCGCAGTTGCTTACCAGTCAGTCCCCTAGCCCCATTTGTGCGCGTGAGGCGGCCGGAGCCCGGGAAGCCCGGGCACAAACTCCGCGGAAGCTGGCCTTCGCTGCCGCCGCGCTGCCGCGGGCCTCCCTCCCTCCGCTGGCGGCCCCGCCGATCTACCTTCGCCCCCGGCCGAGGCCAGACCCCGCTCGCAACTCCACGCCCCTACTCCACCCCCGGCTCCCCCCCTTCGCCCTCTCCCCGCGGGTCCGGCCCAGCCCCTAGCGCCGCCCCGCCCTACCGCTCGGTCCCGAGCCCAGCAAGTGCCCCGAACTCGCCCCCCCCCCCCCCCCCCCCGGCCAGGCCCCCGGGGCCTGGTTTCCCCCTCCCGCCGCGCCCCGCCCCCGAATCCACGTCCTACTTCACCACCCAACTCGGCCCGGTCCGGGTTCGGCCCGCGCCCAGGCCATCGGAGTCTCCGGTTCGGTCCGGTGTGCGGCCACCCACCCCGCCCTTGCCTGGGTGCCGGCCTGGCCCGCTGCCTGCGCCCGCCGAGCCGGCCCAGGCGCGCGGTCCGGGTCTGGGTCCCGGTGCCGGCCTCGGTCCCAGCGGCGTTGCCGCGTCTCGCCACGAGGGCTCGGTCCACGCAAGATCCGAACCCGCGCGGGGTGGGGGCCACGGAAAGCAAGTTTCTTTATCTTCCCTCCGCCCCCGCCGCAGGGCCGCGCCATCCCCCACCCCCACGGCGCCCCCTTCACCTGGGCAGAGCCCCCCGGCCGCTGTCGCAACTTTGCTCTTCTCCACGCCGCCGGGGAAGCGGGCGAAGCGAGAGGAGGAGGGAGGTGGCGGGGGGTGCTGGGATCAGGCCGCTGGGCTCCGGGAGGACACGTGGGGGAGGAGGGGAAGGAGGAGGAGGAAGGGGGGGGCGGGCCTGCAGTTCTCGGGGCTCCCCCTGCCAGTCCCGGGGAAGCCGGAACCTCTCCGGGCAGCCGCAGACCCCGCACTGGCCACGGGGGAAGAACGGAGCCACCTTCCCCGGCCAGCCCCAGGCTCCAGGAAGGGGGGGGCAAGCAACGCTGCTCGGGGTCGGAGAGCGAGCGTTTTCGCTCATGCTTTATGTGTGACTCTGTATCTCTGTTTAGTCTCCGAGTATGGGGGGGGCGTGGGGTCTTGCCTGCGGGGGGTGCCCCCGCCGGACGCCCCGCCCCTTCCCTGGCCCCCCCACTTCCCTAACCCGGCGACTTCGGTGCAGGGCTCTGGCGCTCCGGCCCCGAGGCCGCCCGCGGGCGCAGCCCCAGCCCCGGCGCCGAAGTGGGACAGGTGCTGGGGAAGGGAAAATGCCGGGGCTCGCTGCTTCGTCTCGCGTCTCCCGGGTGGCTCACCCTTCGTGGCAACCTTCCGTGCTGCAAACTCCCTGGGCCGCCTTCAAAGGACAGCCCCTGGCCTGGGCGTGGAGGCACCTTTGGGGGGGGGGGTGTTCCTGGAGCGAGAGGCCTGAGGGAGGAGGGGAGGGAACGAAAGGTCTGTACTGGGGGAAGCCTGCAAGACTTGGGGCTGAAAACCTGGCTGGAGAAAAACTCGGCTTCTGCTCGCCACCGCCCCCCGCCCCGCGACCCCGGGCTCCTCAGTCACCAAACCGAGCCCCCTTGACCCTTACTCTTTACCCTAACGACTCCCCGCCTGGCTAAAGGAATAAATCCTCATATGTGTTTACATCCCAGGCCATCCCGCCATCCCCAGGACTGAAGGGCTGAGAAGCCTGCGGTCCACGCTGGAACTCTGATGACTTTACATTAACTCCGAGGAGGAGAGCAGCTTGCGAAGGAGCTGAAGCTGCCGGCAGACTTGCTTCCAGTCTTAGGGTGTTTCTTAGCAGCTCCAACCCTGAGCCCGCGGTTGGGACTTCAAAGGCATCGCCTCAGCCTAGAGGGTATTAGGGGAGGTGCCCAGCAGTTCCTGGAGGGTTCATGGCTTTGTAAACACGGAATGTGAAATGAAAAGCAGGAATTTGGGGAAAAAAATCTTTATGTGCAGATATATTGATATTATTTATTATGTATTTATCTACACTAAGGAAGCGGGAGGGTCATTTGGACTAGAAGGAAGCCCTGACAGATTGCTGTTTTCCTCCTCCTCCTCCCTGCCCCCCTCCTTTGTCCCAGGCCCAGAGAGGTTCCATCTCTAAGCTAAGGGGTGTCTTCTCTCATTTGGAAGGACTTTAGAGATGGCAGCTGAGACTTGCCTGGTATGTCTCCCTCACCTGGTTTAAAGGAGGAGTATTGCAGATGAAGGTAAGCCGCTAAGGTAGCAGTAGTGGCATTGCCGTTGTCTAAGGCCTGGTGTTCTGTGACCTCGCTGGCTTGTCCTCACCAGTCTCAAAATCTACCGCCAGCGATGTGGCCTTAACACTTACCATTTCATTTTACTTTGGGAACTTCTTCACTAGCTGTCTTACGCAGCCGGCCATTCCCACCCTTCTGTGCAACCCCCCACCATACACACACACACACACACACACACACACACACACACTTTAGAGAATGTTTGGCCTAAGTTGCACCAAGGGAAAGTGAAAATCTGAAATGATTCCTTTAAACTAACCAGCATACAAATTCTACAGTGAGGGATCACCTCTATTGGGCCTGATAATGCAGGCCCCACCAATTCAGCTTTGATTTAAATATGCTGTCTTCACTGATTTTAATTCTTCTGGTAATTACTAAATTTCTACTTCTTTTAAGGGCCTTGGGGCCTTGGGACTACTTTGCTCTTCGGTTTGAGGCTGAAATGGATTATGGACACCTCTGTTCCCCACTCATCTGTATCTCATCATTTGGCTGCATCGTTTATCTGGCGAAATGAAGATTGGGGCAAGATGGTTATTTCCTGGCTGAAGCTCTAGTTTCTCTGAGCCCTTCCTGTTGGGGGCCATGCTTCCTGCCCTACAGGAGGTGATGGGAAATCAAGGAGCAGGGTGGGGAGAGCTGTGGGAAACATTGTAAAGAGTACAGATTAATGATTATTATATTTGAGGCTAGAACCACCACCACCATAACAACAACATAATAAATAATAATACCTTTGTACAATCTCAGGATGTCTACAAAGCCCTTTCACTTGTGTTCTTTCATTTGTTTTCTCGCTACAATCCTCAATTTTGTAATTGAGGAAACTGAGTCTATGAGCATATATGAAAGGCTTGCTCAAAGTCACATGGCTAGTGAGTTCTTGAACCAAGACTGAACCCCAGTAATCCTGACCCCACATCCAGAGTTCTTTTCAACATGGTCTAGCATCTCCATTTAATGCCAAAATGTTCCTTTTCATACAGTTTTTTAAATAATTGTTTCTTAGATCAATAACAGCTACCAGCTTGGGGTTGGACTCTCAGAGAGTCGGCTTGGTGTGATGGAAAAAGGATTGTTTGGAGAGTTCTAAGAACCAGATCCTAGTTCTGTCCCATCGATGGCTAGCAGTGGAACCTCAAGCAAGCCCTAACATTTGAGTAGGGCCCACCCAGTGCCAGGCACTGTGTTTTGGGTCTTCCTCCCAATTCTAAAATATGGAAATCAATGCACCTATCCTTCCTCTCTCACAAGCACACCCCTGAGCATCAAATGAGATAGTGGATAGGAAAGAATTTTGTGCACTGTATATTACTGGACTCATACCAGTGTTACTATTATCAGCATTGGCATCACCGGCCTCCCTAACACAGAGACCTAGGGGTGACATGGGCCTGGGCTCTGTTCTCCTGGAGCTGACCAGACAAAATAGGGCATTTAAGGCTCATGGGGGTAATTTAGCCTCAAACCAACCTCCGACTTAATTCATAACATAATTGTTCCAATGCTCTGCTTTGTTCTGCAATCAGAGGTCTTCCTTGTGTTTCTGGTAAAACAGCCCAGTCCTGTAACAGCGATGATGACAACAATGACAATAATTTCAGTGGCTTAGATTGTCGGAGTGTCAGAAGGAAGCGAATTTGATGCTTTTGGTCATCTCTTCATCCCTAGTCCGCCCACCCCTGGTCAGTTGAAAGTGAAGTCAGATCTGGAACTCAGAGTCTCAGGACCGTCAAAGAGCTCATTTTAAGCCACTGCAGCTGGAAGCAGACTGGGGAGAGAAAGGTACAGAAAGAGCCTTGCAAATTCAGGAAAGAAAGAGTGAGGCTGGTACTAGGTCATCAGGGTTGACCAGGAGTTACATATGTTATGTGCTCTATAATGCTTCCCTTTGTGCCCTGGGAGGGGCCGTGGGGGAGAATTTATCTCCCCTGTTTGCTCTTCATGTATCTCAAATGCACTAACCTATTGCAGCAGGTTGCTGCTGGAAATGCATTCCAACAGCCCACTGCATGCTGAGGAAGGCCTATTCTCTGCCCTCTAAGAGCCCTGGGTCTAGATGGGGACACAGCATGTCTGGTTAGACTTAACTTTGTAAACAACTAACAGCCTTTCTGGATTTTATAGCCAAAGGGGGGAAAATGAGGTAGGGGGCTAAAATCACCCCCAGAGGCCTCTCAAGGTCAAGCCTCCCCACTTACCTAAGACTCCTAGGCACTTAACAAAGTTTTTAAGCTGGAAGAAACTAAGAAATGATCTGCCCTCCTGAAAAACTGGCGATGGCTGCCCACTGCCAACAAAATCAGCTCCATAAGCCTTCACCTAGCTTCCACGGCCCTCCCTGTTCTTGTTCCAGCCTCCCTCCCATCCATGTCGCTCACAAAGCCTCTGTTCTCACGAAACCAACCTTCTCACCATTCCTTGACAAGACAAGCTCTTTCTTGACTGCTCCTTCAGCATCTTCTTCTATGCCCTTCTGGGCTTGTTGAAATCCCACTCAACCATTACTCATGCTGGTTCTTTATTCCACTTTCCCGGACCCCGACTCCCTCCTCATGGAAGTTAACTGCTCCTCAGGGGTTTCCCCCACCCTACTGAGCTTGGCTGTTCCTTTATTGGGCACTTCTACCCTCTGTCTCTCCAGCTAGATTTCCACTTCCTTGGATTTCCCAGCTGTGTATCACAGCCTCCTTTCTCTCCCTGCAACATCCCCTACCATGACATGGAGTAGGCCTTCTACAACTATTTGTTAAATGAATGAAAGAATCTAATCCTTTTATTTCATAGTCGGGAAACGGAGGCCCACACCTGGCTTCCCTTCTTGCCCGAGGAAGACTCAGTTTTAAGTTTTAGCCTCCTTGAGTCTTTCTCTTCCCATTTAGCGCCTACACAGTCTCACAATTTACACAGATATGGTTTGAATCCTAACTCTGCCACTTCCTAGCGATATCACTTTAGACCCTTAATTTCTGGGGTGCCTGGGTGGCTCCTTAAGCGTCTGCCTTCAGCTCAGGTCATGATCCCAGGGCCCTGGGATTGAGCCCCGCATCATGCTCTCTGCTCTCCCACTCCCCCTGCTTCTGTTCCCTTTCTAGCTGTCTCTCTCTCTCTGTCAAATAAATAAATAAAATCTTTCCAAAAAGAGACCCTTAATTTCTGTCTGAGCCTCAGTCTTCTCTTATAAAATGGGTGCTAATAAAATACTTCCTGAAAATGTTACAAAGATCAAATGAATTATTGGATGTTAGGCACTTAACAGTGCTTGGCACCTAGTAGATACCCCATAGCAGTAGTTCTTTTTTAAGTATGAGGAATTTTTATTTTTATTTATTTTTTAATTTTTATTTTAAGTAGGCTCCACATCCAATGTGGGGCTCGAACTCACCGACCTGAGGTCAGGAGTCACATGCTCTACCGACTGAGCCAGCCAGGCATCCCAAGTATGAGTTTTTAGAGTTCAGAACTTGGGAGCACCTGCTTAATTCAAGCCTGCGGTCAAAGCACAACACAAACATAAAGAAAAAGAAAGGTGCATTTTTGGCAAGGAAAATGGAATAAAATTTAGCAAGACCTTTCAGCAAAACTATTATCTCTTCCCCCGAAGAGGCTAAAGAATATTGAGACTAGTACCCAGTTCAGTGGCCCACATTCAGTGGGTGCTCACCCCATTTCACTTCCTCTGGCTGTGGTGGTGATGTTGTGCAGGCTCAGAGATGTTGGCATGGGACTAAGCTACCTTACTGAACTTACACATCTCTATGCCCACTCCTGTCCACGTGCCTACACTCGAGTTCCTTTCCACCTGGCCAATCCTTCAAGCCCCACTTCTACGGAGCTCCCTCTGAATGCTTTTGCCTCTGCATTCTTGGCCCTGTCAGTAAGTACTGCTTAGCGCTTAGTGATTTTCCATGCTCTGTGACTTAGTTCTCCTTCCCCATCTGAGGGCAGGCACTTTGCCATAGAAAGCAGCATCCCCTACAATGCACTCCATGAATATTGGAGACTGACTGATAGTAGGCGTTCAATGGGGGCATGGGTCCCCTCAAGTACTGCCCAGCATGCAGTTTGCCAAACCCCCATTCCCCACATGCACACCACTTCTCAAATCCACCACTCACATGATGCCTAGCCTTTTCAGTAGCCATCTTGTCTCGTAGAACTTGTCAGCACCTGGAAGGAAAGGGCCACATTTTACTGTGTCCTCCACAGAGCCCAGCATAGCACTTCCAACATTCACCGAATGGAGTAAGCATGTCGTTTTGCCGCTATAGATAACTTGGTAAATATACCATTCTTAATCTGGGTGTGTGTGTGTTTATATGTATTCTTGTCTGTCTGTTCTTGCTCATGAAGCTACAAGCGGCTCTAGAGGAAGAATTGTCCTAGGGGCTCTGCAGGGAGAATTGGGAAGAAAGTCACAAGATGATCAAAAAAATAAGTTGAGACCTGGGATTTTGATTTTTTAAAAAATCCAGAGAACAGGGGCACCTGGGTGGCTTAGTCAATTGAGTGTCTGCCTCTGGCTCAGATCATGATCCCAAGGTCCTGGGATTGAGTCCCTCACTGGGCTCCGTGCTTGGCAGGGAACCTGCTTCTCCCTCTCCCACTCTCCCTGCTCATTCTCTCTCTCTCTCTCTCTCTCTGTCAAATAAGGAAATAAAAGCTTAAAAAATAATCCAGAGAACAATTTTCTGCCTTCCACATACATTCAACCTAAACTCTCACGCAAAATTTTCTCAAACTTTAATATACATAAAAATCACTGGGAGGAGCTTGTTAAAATTCAAATTCCAAGGCACCCTCCCATGCAGGGTCTTCCTGAATAGGTCTAGGGTGGTACCTCATACTCGGAATTTCCGGTGTCTACTGGGAATTAGAAAACAGGGGTCTCTTGGGCTACACATTGAAATACATGGAGCACTTTTCCACTTTCATCTTCACCAGAGATCCCCAAACTTGTTACTGCCAAGGGTCTGACTATGTCTTTCCTCTTGTAGATCCCATTAAACATAGTTATACATTACTTAGTATGTACCAGAAACTGTTCTGAGGATTTTACAAATAGTAACTCATTTAATACTCATAACAATCTCCTAACACTCATAAGCACTCATGAGTACTTATGAGTACTCAGAAGTACTCATAAGCTAAGCACTATCGTTTGCCCCTTTTACGGATGAACAAATTGAAGTACACAGAGTTTCAGTGACTTACCCAAAGTTGTCCAACGACTAAGTTTTTTAAAAATTGAAGTCAGATTCACTCACGTAATATAAATTAAAAACTACCATTTTAAAGTGTAAGATTCACTATCATTTAGTACATTCACAACTCGGTGCAACCACTGCCTCTACCTAGATCCAAAATATTTTCATGACCCCAAAATAAAACTTCATACCTATCGGGGTGCCTGGGTGGCTCAGTGGGTTAAAGCCTCTGCCTTCGGCTCAGGTCATAATCCCAGGGTCCTGGGATGGAGCCCCACATCGGGCTCTCTGCTCGGCAGGGAGCCTGCTTCCCCCTCTCTCTCTGCCTGCCTCTCTGTCTGCTTGTGATCTCTGTCTGTCAAATAAATAAATAAAATCTTTTAAAAAAAATAGAGTTAGGGACACCTGGGTGGCTCAGTTGGTTAAGCAGCTGCCTTCCGCTCAGGTCATGATCCCAGCGTCCTGGGATCGAGTCCCACATCGGGCTCCTTGCTCTGCAGGGAGCCTGCTTCTCCCTCTGCCTCTGCCTGCCATTCTGTCTGCCTGTGCTCGCTCTCTCTCTCTCTCTCTCTCATAAATAAATAAAATCTTTTAAAAAAAAAATAGAGTTAGGATCTGAATCCAGGCAGTCTGGTTCCAGAGTCTGGACTCTTAACCCTGTGTGTTCAAAATACTTATCTACTTAAACGGGATGTATTTTCAAGTAATAATTTGCCTTTTAAAAGTGTATCAGATATGGGGTGCCTGGCTAGCTCTGTCAGGAGGGCCTAGAGCTCTTGATCTTGGGGTCATGAATTCAAGCCCCACTTTGGGTAAAGAGATGACTTAAAGAAATGAAAAACTTTTAAAAAGTAAAAAAAATTAACATGTATCAGATACAAATAAAGCTATGTCAGAACTTCTGATCATCCCAAATAGTCACATTGAGGTCATTCAATTCCAGTTAAAGCCAACAACACTTGATGTTGTAGTTAACCTCTGCAGCATCATGAAGGTACGTTTCACTAGACTTTATGAAATACAAACATAAGTCAGAGACTCTCCCAGGCTTTTGTGGGTTGGAGATACTGATTTGGAAGCCACTGATGACAAATCCCTGCAAGATGCCCAGTCAACAATTAGAGGCTCCATCAAGTTGCTCAGTGAACTCTACTAACAATTTAGAAAGTGGGCTCATGCATGTTAGAAAGATTTTCCACACCAAGAAGCTAAACAAGAAAGGAGATGGAGGTTAGCTTTGACTAAACTAGAAGACTCCCAAGTCCAGGAAGTCATTCTGCCTGAATGTTCTATTTAACTCACCAGAGTTCTCCCACCAAGGAAACACATGGCCATATACTGAGGACCAATAAGACAGCCCTTTAACTGACCCCCCAGAATGGTGACAGCCCAAGTTGGACTTACCAGTGAGGCCTTCCAGATCCAAAGCATCTGTTCTGACAGAACCTGAGGTGAGAATGTTATTCCAACACAACACTGATCACATGATTTTTCTCCTGACTTTTCAAGTGTGTGGACAAAAAAAAAAAAAAAAAAAAAACAAAAAACCTGTCTCTTCTGGAGTTTGTAACACCTGTGCTCTATGTCCGAGAGCCCCATTTGATGTTCTGAGCACTTCTCTCTCCAAAGGGATCCTTCGTTGCCCCATCAGAGATTGAAGCAACCAGACTAGATTCAAAACCGTTAGTCCTGGCTTCACTCAGCAGACTAAAACGAACATCAATGAGAGTCTTGAAGGGGAAAAAAATGCCACGAAACACCTTGCTTGAGAAGTGAGAGGAGAATGATGAGCGATGAAGGCTTCCTCATTTTTATTGCCCCAGGGCCTAGCAGAAGTCCTGGCACAGATGAGAAAGCACTCAAAACATGTTTGTTGATTGAATGACTGAAAGAGAAACTTCTTCTTGGTCTGGATGTCATTACGGAGGCATTGTGGAGCTACTCTGTGGGGACAGAGAATGGAGCAAGGTTGGCCTGTGTCTGAAAGGCCCTGCCAGGACCTACACAGATCATGTTTTTCTCTGCCTGAAAATTTCTCCCAGGCAAAGTTCTCAGAGCCTGCAAGTCTCAAAAGTAGATTCCTCTGAGCTCACTGTGTGCTTTATTCTACTGAAGTCAAGTCAGAGTGACTTAATAGTGGCATAGTGTTGTGGGGAGAATCTGATGAGAGCACCTATATAAAAGCATACTGAAAAAGATGGAGAGCTAGGGAATTCTTATTAACTTAGCTGTACTGGCTTTGCATGATCTAAATGAGTCTTTGTGCCATTTGGCCAAGTAGCTTTCTATCTATGGGTCTTACCACTGAACACAAACATATGCAGACATCCCCCCCAACACATATATTATAATACAGTCAACTCCTGTTTGCCAAAATCTAAATAACCACAACTGTCAGAGAATCAGAATGTTCTTTTTGGAATACAGTGCAATAATCCCCTACATTTGTGCGGGGTTTTGCTGGACACAAAGTGCTTCCCCATCCATGACCCCGTTTTTTCTGTTGGTGTTGTTGATTGATGTTCAGAATGGTCCTGAGGCTTTGTAAGAGCCTGGAAAGCCTTGTGAGGAATCAAACAGTAATGACATATGTAGTGTGAGTAACCTTGGCTGTGTGTTGGGCCTCTGAACACCAGGCTTCTTGTTGTGGCAGAGACATCGGGGTACGGTGACTCGCTGCTACAGACTTGCAAGGATGTACCAGCACTTGGGCGGACTGGGCTGGTGGGACGGGACTCCTGCCGCTGAAAGGAGCTGAGATGCACGTTATCAAAACTATAGTGGCAGCAAAAAAGGCAGAAGACTTGGAGCACCCCTCCCTCATTTCCTTCCAGCAGTCATTAAATGGGCAGACATTGGATGCTTGAGCTCCTTCCCCCAGCTTGTTTGGGCTATTGAGGGTACAGAGACAAACAAGACTTGTCTCCTAGACCTCTCTGGCCATATGATTCATGAGGTCTCCCCTTCAAGTCTCTTCTTGTTCATTATAGCCCATTTTGCCAGGGGACAAATGTTGAAGGAAGGGGTTCCACCTAATCATTCCCTCTCATTTCCTTCTCTCTCTCTCTCTCTCACTCTCTTGTACACAAGCTGTGTGTGTACACGATGCTTCACTCAGGGCCTCAAACACCCCAAGGCTAACCTGTGTGTGTCACATACCTCCATTAAGGAGAATATTGAATACATCGGATCCATGGAAGCAAAATGAAAATTTGTAATTCATAGTAATAATAATTGTAATCCCTCACATCTCTATAGAACTTAATAGTTTATGAAACCTTTCATTCCTACTCATTTGATCCCATGTCCTGTCATCATTTCATATTCAAAGACAATCTTGTGGGGGCACCTGTCTGGCTCAGTCTGTTGAGCAACAGCCTTCCTCTCAGGTCATGGTCCTGAAGTCCTAGGCTCAGGTCATGATCCTGGGGTCCTAGGATCCGATGGAGGCCTGTGGGGGCCAGGGTTCTCTGCTCAGTGGGGAGCCTGCTTCTCTCTCTCCCTCTGCCTGCAGCTCCCCCTGCTTGTACTCTCTCTCTACTCCCTCTGTCAAATAAATAAATAAATAAATAGAATATTTAAAACAAAGACAACAAAAAGCCCAAAGACGATCTTCTGATTGTGATCTCCATCTGTGAGTGAAACAACGCAAAGGCAGGGCTAAGAGTCCTGCCCCCTGGTTTGTTTTTTGTACTTTTTCCTTTCTCTTCTCTCTCTCTCTTCATGTGCTATCTGTGGAAGTTGCCTCTGACTTCCCAGCCTCCCGGGAAGCTGGAACCCCAGGGAAAAGGGCTGCTGATCAGTAGCCCCCCCCAAGCTGGGCTACCAAGCCTTTGGCTTCTGCCAGAATCAGTACCACGGGGAGGGAAGACTTTCTACTTTGGGCAGCCCCAAAGTGAGCACCAACCCACCTCAGGAGATTAGGCAGGCCCCGGGGAAGGGGAGAGTTTCATAAGAACAAGGAAAGGAGTGTGCCATGAAGCTTTTAGTAGGTTGTGAAATATTGCTTTGCTGGGTGCAGACATACCAAAGGAACCTGGGCTTGCAAGAGAAGATTCTAGTGAAGGGCAAAGAGGAGCCCCCATTGTATCCACTGGGCTTGTAGACCCTTTTTTAAAAACCTATTTCATTCATCTCCATTACCTCCCATACTTTGCTATCTTCTTCATTCCTCCTTCCACCTCATTCCTCTAATGCAGCCACGATTTTCTGAGCTAAAGATGCTTTCAGTGAAAGTCCACTCCTGAGAGTTCTCAAACATTCTCAAACTCCCCTATACCTCTCTCTACAAGGTACTTAGCCCATAGCAATGGCCACACCAGTCACACCCTCCTCCTAGCCAGGAGCTGGCCCCACATGGGAATGCCTGAGAAACTAGAGAGTAATAGGGGGTGTAAAGCCACTGTGCTCTGGTGGTTTGCAGCAGATCAAAGCCTATCCTCCTTGGTAGGAGGGGTCAGGGCTGTCCTGGCCATCGCAAGCACAGGGGCCAAACAGCTGGGGAAAGCTGCTTTTAGCGGGCGGCCGGGTTAAAAAGAGATGGTGGTGCTGAGTGGCTGCCATGCTGTGCTGGGACCGCGGAACCCCTCCATTTATCCCTAGCTGTGACTGGCAGACAGTTGAGGTTTCCAGCCTCCCCTCAGCCTTGGAAACTCCCTTCCATCAGGGAAAGAGCTTCATTCGGGCCCGTGAGCCCTGGCTGAGCCCTCTTGCAGCCCCGACGCTGACGTCTGGGGCCAGCCGAGTTAGTACTGTCACTCCGGCAGTGGCAGCCAGCTCGGGGTCGGGAGTGTGTAATTGCAACCACTTCCTGCCCCAGCTTGCCCTAGGGCTGGCCCCGCCCCTGAGGACAGTCGGGGCGGGGCCCAGGTACAGTGAGGGAGTCCGATTGGTGGTGGGGGGGGCTGCGGAGCAGGGCGGCTCTCAAGGGAAATCAGCTGAGACTCTTAAAGGGAGGGGGTGCCCTCGGTTCCAGCCAGGCTGCTGGAAAGGGCCGGGGCCTCGGGGCATTCTATTGGCACAATACGTCCCTGCAAAGGAGGATCCAGAGAACAGTTCCTTTCCGACTGGTATAAGACCAGTTCCAATATTAGCTTTATTCATGAGATCCGAACACTCCAAAGCCCCAAAGGAGAGGGGGAGGGGAGAGCTGGGGTCTACACCCCTAGGGATGATCTCCACTCTGGCTTTGGCACTGCTCTGAGGAAGTGAGGACAGAGAGAAGACATTAGGGGTGGGGGCTGCTGAAAAGACCCTGGTGGTACGCAACACCGGAGTGGGAAAATGCCTCTCGCTTCCTAGAGACCCCAGGATTTGCTGTTTGTATCATCGGTCTGTCTACCCAGGCCTTGGAATGCCCATTGTGTACAGTGCCAGTTCTACAGCAGGTAGCCTGGAGGTACAAAAGAGGTAGAAAGGCGGCTCTCTCCCTTTGGTGAGCTGGACATCAACTGGGCACTAAAGTGGCGAGTGGGTAAAGTGTGCACTCTGTAGTCAAAGATGGCGATTGTGGTATTAGCTGTGTGACCTTGGGCGGCTTGCTTATCTTCTCTGAGCTTCAGTCTCCCCGTGTGTGAAATGAAGGTACTAACACTTGACTTACAAGGTTGCGGTAGCGATAAAGTCAGGCACATACGGGAAAGCGGTTTGAAAGCTATAAAGCACTCTACAAGGCAAGGAAGGGATGCTCATGGTAAGTGGGGGTGGAGGTGGGAGGGAGGACCGTGATGGGGGAAAATGGGTAGGCACCAAAACTAGGGTGCAAACTATCCACGAGAGTGTTAAAGGAGCACGCTGTAATGGGGCTGCCAGAGGCGGGTGGGGGCTTAAGTGTGCCTCGGCTTCTAGTTAGAGGTGGGTCTGAGAGAGGAGATCCCCCCCAAGGAAAGGCAGGCAGGCAGAAAAAGCTGTAATTTCTCTCCTTTTGAGAAGGGCTTGAATGGTCCGGGTTGTCTGCATCATGCCCAGTGAAGAGAGGCCAGCGGTGGGTAATATGTTCTGTTTGGGGGGAGGGGGCTGCCTGTCAGCCCTCGAAGTGTAAGGCAGCAGCTGGAAGCGCGCCGCTTACTTACATACCACGCCTGCAGCGTGCACACAGCTCCCTGGAATGAGCCCGGAATGTCTCCTCTCCTCGCCCTCTGCAGACGGAGGAAAACCAAGGGGAGCCGGGGCGAGTTGACCACATTAAATGACAGCTGCAAAACTGTAGGCTTCTCCGTCCCTTTCTGGCCCCCCCGAAGGGCCGCCCAGGCCCAGGGTGACCCCTGCCCTCCCTTCCCAGATCAGCAGCCACAAGGGGGGGGGGATCCTCATTTGCTAGGTGGATGTTGGGGGAGGGTGTGCCCTGCTGCAGTGGTGGCACATGTTACGAGGATGCACCCACGTCTATGCATGTCAGCAGCCACTTGTGCAGATCCAGACAGTTGTCTGTGTACACACACGTGTCATACATGTGCGTGCTCCAAGTGGTGAGAAGGTGGGACAGATTTCTGCTGCTGCGTGACTTTGGACCTTCTTATCTGGAAAATGGAGAGTGTTGTACCAGAGCATCTCAGAGGGCCCTCTCAGCCCGAACATTCACTGTTTCTTCACATAGGGCTATGGCTGCTTAAAAAAGTCAGGGCAGAAAAAAAAAAAAAATCAGCCGAACCAGTTGTGATGTTGGCTGTCGACACTTTAGATGTTTAGGTTTGGAGATTCAATTTTCAAAAGGCCAGTTACTTGGCATCATGTAACATCTGTTCATTTTCCAAGTAGTGGTCTCAGACTGACACCGAGACTGCGGCAGGAATGTGTTTGTCTCTTTGCTCTGGTTGTGTGTTTACACATGTGTGAGGGCATCTCTGGGTGCATGTTAAATAAGGTGTATCTTCTGCCCTCCAGGAGCTCAGTCTAGCAAGGGAGAGAAACATGGAAAAAAAAATTACAATACGATGTGACAATAGTAGTATACACCTACTATGCTGTGGGAGTAGAGAAGAAAGACTAATTAATTCTGCCCAGGGGTGAAACTGTCTGGGACAGTCTCACAAGCACTCCACAGCTAGTGAGTTTTACCTTCCCCTTCCTACTTCCAAACTATTCTTTCTGTTCTCCTCGCCTCCCTTTCTCTCAGGAAGTCTAAGAAGATGTCTTCAGCACCTGGAAAGGACTGGCCAGGTGGGGTGGCATACTAAGATCCATAGGGCCCACTGGGATCCAACCTGACCTGTATCCCTTTCAGCCACAGGCCAAGAGAGGCTCAAGCGGGGCTAGCTGAGGCTGCCTGTGGCACTGGTGTAGCTCATCTGGGCATGAAGTTGGAGGCCAAGAGAACTGAGAATTCAGTCCTTCCTGCCTGGCCAAGGGGTGTGCAGAAAGGGAGGAGAGATCATGCAAAAATACATGCCCTTTGCGTTTTCTGCCGCGCAATGGGCCGCATCAGGCATCCCCCTCTCCCTTGTCCAGTTCCCCTGCTGAACCGCAGTGCCCGTTTATGAGATGGTTGCTGAGGATAATGGGGCAGCCTTTGTGGAGAGGGCAGGTTAGAGCGAAGCTATCTAGCAGAGGGAGAGGAGACAGTAACTGGACCAGGTTCCACCCTCTGCCCTACCTGCCCAAGAGATGGCCGTAGGAGGCTAAGCTCCAGCCCTCCACCTCCACCCAATCTAGTGTCTTTCTCCCTCTCAGCGGGCAGAAGGTGAACACCCTAGGGGCCTACCACCCCATCGGGCCGGCAGGGAGCACTCCCTTCCTCCTCCCACCCCTCAGAGATGCTACGGCGAAGGGAACCCTGGGAGTGTGTCTTGAATGACCCCCAAACACATCTGGATTTTTGGAGTTCAGGCCAGCCCCCGAAACGGACCCCAGGGGAGTGCGCCAGAGGGAGGGGGCGGGGGAAGGAAGAGGCAGCGCGGAGTTAAGGGCCTGCCGTTTAGGACTCCCGGCCCCACGACTAGGACAGTCCCAAACTTCCTGTTTCTTCCGGCCGCTCTGACCCCGGGGCTGCAGCTCCGAGATAGCTCGGGGCTTGGAAGTGCATGCTGGGTAAGCGCAGACGGACGGAGTAGGCGAGCAGCTTGCTGTCGCCGCGGCGCCGGGCCGGTGTGGGCGCGCGCTCGGCTTCCTTCCCCGGCGGTCACGCTTTGCATGTGGGATGGGCAGCGGGCAGGTGGCAGGGAGGCCCCCACGCCGAGGGCCCGGGGCGGAGCCTTCGCCCGGGCGGGGGCGGGGGTGGAGGGGGAAGGGGGAGGGGGCGGCCCTAGGGGCGGGGGTGTGGGCCGGGAGTTTCTGCATTTTCAAGGGAAGCAGAGTTGCCTTCGTCGGAGGCCGAAGTTCGAGCAGACCTCGCGGCGCGGAGTGCAGGAAATCCTGGAGGGGCAGCGCAGCCTGCTCGGCCCCGGCCGGCCCCGAGTTCTCGCGACCCCCTGAAGCCCTAAGGGGATCGTTTAGGAGGAGTAGAAAGAAGCCCTTCTTTGCACAGCGGGGAGAAAACTTAACGGAACTGTTGACCCCCATCCCAAATGCGGACCACACTGAGCATTTAAAAAAAAAAATAGTGCAGGCAAATGCTCGGCTCCGGAGAGAAGCTAAGGCGATCTCAATCATTGACGGGTGGAGGTCGGGACAGACAACCGATCCCTCAGTGTCTCCGTCCTCAAGATGGACCGCATGGGGCGGGAGGGGCTGAAGCAGGCGACACCTGACTGCTGTTCTTGAGGTGCCTTCTCCCCAACAACCCGCTTTCCTCCCCCGGCGTTGCTCCCGCTTTAGAATGGTGGGGGAGAAGAGGGGCTGTGGAAAGACGGTTAGATACATAAAGAAGATTAAGTCAGAATAGAAGGTTAACCTTCACCTCTACTCTCACCTTCCTTTGGGGCCCGCACCCCTTGTGGGCAACGCGCATCTCCCACTCCCACCCCCTCTGGATTTTCTCCACTCTCCCCAGCTCTGCCAGATGTCTGCATGCATCTGGAAGACGCAGTTATGATCTCACTCTGGGGTCGATGTTTCATATAGGACCAGGCAAGGTGGGAAGTAGGGCACACAGGACACTGTCACAGGGGCCCACTTCACACATTATGGCTCCCATTTTGAAGATGAAGAAACTGAGGCAGCCCAGAGAGCTTAAACATTTGCTGAGCTCACACAGGGAGTTAGTAATAGAGGTTAAAACACAGCTTGGAGATGGTGGGGGGGGGTTGATGCTTAAAACTCATTAAGCAATCACACCCCCCACTAAGTCTCTCCAGACTCCCTTCCCACTACTAGATGAATACTACCTTAGCAGTCTTCTCTTATCCTCCCTCTGATGGGACACCAAGTCAGAGTTCTTTGATTATGTTTCTTTCACCCATGCTCAACTAGGAGTACCTCAATGATAGAGACAGGGTCTTATTTTTTTTTTTAAGATTTTGTTTATTTTTTTGACAGAGAGAGACACAGTAGAGAAAGGGAACACAAGCAGGGAGAGTGGGAGAGGGAGAACAGGCTTCCCACGGAGTAGGGAGCCAGATGCAGGGCTCCATCCCAGGACACTGGGATCATGACCTAAGCTGAAGGCAGACGCTTAATGGCTGAGCCACCCAGGTGCCCCTGGAGATAGGGTCTTAATACTTATTATGTTCTCTCATTGCCTAGTAAAGTGTCTGGCATACAGAATGTATTCAATAAGTATTTCTTTACTGAACAACAGAATTCAGGAGTCCAGGGATGCCTGGGTGGCTCGGTCCTTAAGCATCTGCCTTTGGCTCTGGTCATGATCCCAGTGTCCTGGGATCGAGTCCTGCAGCACCTCCCCCCCCACATTGGGCTCCCTGTTCAGCCTGCTTCTCCCTCTCCCACTCCCCCTGCTCATATTCCCTCTTTATCTCTCTCTCTGTCGAATAAATAAATAAAATCTTAAAAAAAAAAAAGAAATCAGGAGTCCAGAATCTGGCCCTTTTCAAGTCAAAGTGCTCCTTATCCACTCATCCACTTACACACCTGGCTTAGAAGTACCCCTTTAGGGACAAGATATTTCTATTACTACATATGGCTGGTGCTTGATTCTGCACTTAGAGGGGCTTTCAAAAGTAGGCACAGAAGGTGAAGGGCCATCTTGGGCTGGCTGGTTAGTTCACCCAGCCGGGGGCAGCCTCAAGCTGCCCAGTTACAAATCTGTTATGTATGTTATATTCGGTGCCCTGGTGCCCTCCTCCAGAACCAAAATATAGCAGGCAGTGCAAACATTTATGCAAATGAACCAAAAGCTCTGCTGCTTTCAAAAATAAGTGATGGAGCCCATATCAGTAGTTGCAGTGTGTCTTGGCAGGGTTTAGAAGGGGCCTTGCCCGCCGCTTGCTATTTCTCTCTTGGGAAGCCGGGCACAGTGAGAAGCAGTGTCCCCTACCCCTGTCGTTTCCCCCTCCCTTCCAAAACTACAAACAGCCACAAACCACATGGCCCACAAGAAACAGAGATTTGTGGCCTTTGGAACCTCCCAGGGCAGGGGTCAGTCAGGAGGTCAACGGGGGTGTAGGCATCGCACAGTCCAGAGTCATTACTCTAATGCCCTCTGGGAGAGTTTCGAATCAATGGGCCTATTTGTCCTCCCTCCAGGGAGGACTGGGGGTAGGGCAGTGGGGGTCCATTATCAAGCCCACCCCCACCCCCCATAAGACTGCTTCCAAGAAGCTCACTCTTGGGCTGGCATCCTGCAAATCTCACCATTACCCAAGAAAGACAGAAACCGGAAGTGGGATGATTTCTATGGGGATGATCAGATAGGATGGGTCCTTCGGGTTCTGTTAGAAATCTAGGATCTAGACTTTTATTTGGGAGGCTGGAGCATTTACGAAGCCAGCAGGATGACTTTGGGCCCCCGTTGACCCACTTTTTGGTTAAGTAGCCAATTTCAGCAAGGTTGTGCCCTGGCCCATGATTGTCCTTGTTCCTTCTGGGAGAGTTTTAAAGTCACTCCTTGTGGGAAAAGAGATGGAATAGTCTAGTGGTTAAGGGCCTGGGCTTGTACATTGGCCAGACCTGGATTCCAAACCCATCTCTGCCACTAACCAGGTGTGTGGCCTCTTCAAGTTACCTTCTCTGAGCCTTAGTGTCCTTATCTGTTAAACTGGGATAATTATAGTGCCTCCCACCTGAGACTGTTACTGGGATTATATATGATGCGTACTATGTACTTGGCACTTTGTAGGTGCTCAATAAATTGTAGATGTGGTAACCATTCTTGCTAGGTTTTATTGCCCGCAAGTACTGTTCTTGGTGCCAGTCAAACCTGGGGTATTTCTCAGCTCAAGTCCCTCCCTAAAATCCTGGAAAGATAGGATTCCTTCTGGCACCCATCCTCTCCCAACATTTGGGTAATTTGTTATTGGGGCTAGCCTAGGATATGCCTAAGGCACAGCTGGTGTGGCTCTGGCCACAAGCACTATCCTCTAAGGGGATTTAGTTTTATTGACTGGAATGGTTTTAGGTGGTCATTTGGGGGGCTCAGGGCAACTGTCTCTCCATGGGGTCTAACATGCATACTTGGGGTATCTAGGGCCAGGACAGTACCATGGCTCTTGCCACCAGCTAAGTGTTCTTCTACAATGAGTCAGCTTTGAAAATGTCTGGTCTGATATGCTTGATAACTTCCATCTTAAATGGCTTTTGTTTAAAATTTTACCCTGGTGTGGAATGAGAGTTTTCACGTTTAATTCCAAATTTTGGCAGTGGGGGTTGGTTGGATGGGGAGCAGTCGTGCTGGGATAAGTACTAAGGGCTAAGCAAGGTGGGCAAGGAAACGCGATCTATTTCTGCCAGAAGTTCAGGAAGATGCAGGTCCAGCTCTGCTTTTACCTGGCACTTTCATCACACTTTGAGATTCATCCGTTTTTATTGAGTTTGTATTGTAAAGAGTTTGTCTCTCCCATGAAACTCAAGCTCCCTTAGGTTGCAGACCTTGTCACCCGCCACATACCAGGAACCTTCCGACGGCTGGGCCGAGCCTCCCCCTCCCACCCCCCCACTTAGCTGCCCGTTCCCCAGCCTAGGAACAGAGAGAGCTGCCTCGCATCCTCTGAGCTTCTCCCCGATCCGTGACCAGTGCATTCCTTGGTATTCCAGATGCCCCGGAGGCTCAGCACCCGCAGCAGAGAGATTGGCGCGAACAAGGCCGGGAAAGGATGGTGCAGGGGTGGGGGGGGCGGCGAAAAGGGGTGAACTCCCGGGACCTCTGGCTGGAGAGAGGAAGGGAGAGCTGCACTCGCCCCCGGAGGGAGGGGGCCTCGTGGGGAGAGCTGCAGTAGGGTGCCCCCGAGTCTGTCTCGGCCCTTTTGTCTGTCCCCCGCGCCGAAGCCCCCCTCCCCAAAGAGGGCTGGCAGCAGGAGAGGAGGGAGGCCCGGCGCAGGGCGGGGGGGGGGCGGAGGGAGAGGGAGGGAGCACTATGGGGGCTGGGAGAGGCTGGAGGGGTGGAGGGCCAGAGGCCCTGCGGAGAGAAGCGGCCGGAGCTGCCCGAGAAGGCGAGGAGGAAAAAGCGGAGGAAGGAAACCCATCCTGCCCCCAACACCCGAGTGTCTCCTGTTACCAACCGAAAGGTGCAGCCTCAGGAAGAGGTGATCGGAGCCGTTGAGAGCAGGCAGTCACGTGAACCGAAGAGGGAGAGAGAGAGCGAGAGAGAGCGAGAGAGCTCCGGAGAGCCAGCGCGAGAGAAAGCCGACAGACAGACCGACCGACAGACAAAGAGCCCGAAAGGGAGGCCGGCGGGGACCACGAGAGAAAAGAGGAGCGGGAGGGAGAAGGGCGGCGCGCCCAGTCCTTCCCCTCCCTTTCCGTCTCCTCCCCAGCCTCAACTCTCTGATCACACACTTGGGGGGCCTAGTGACTGAATGGGGACAGGAGAACCTGTCCTCCTGCCAAAGGGGCCCCTTGTTGCTCCGCTGTCTCACTGCCCCTGCAGATAGGTTTGAGGCTTCCTCACTCCTGGAAAGACAAAATCAGCTATCACTAGGCCTGGTAAATACTCCTTTCTAGCTTGCAAAAGAAGGACAACTCCCTGTTATCCACAGGAGCTCTCCCAGGGTCCTGGGAACCTGGAATCTCCCAGACCATAGAGATGCCCCAACCTCTGAGTCCATGAGTCCATCCCATTGGGCAAGAACAAATGAGGCAAGGGCTAGGAGCCCACTGAGTCAAGCACTGTGCTAGGTCCAGGGGGCTGCTGAGATGAACAACATCGGAAAGGCCGTGGCCTCCCTTCACGAAGCTTCTCCTTTCCAGGGAGAGGAGGTCACAGACAGAAATGACTAACTGTGAAAGGGGCTCTACCCAATGCCAGGAAAGTGCTAGAGGGAGTATGGAAGGAAGAGAAAGGACTGAAGAACTCCAAGGCCTCTTGGAGGAAGTAGGATTTGAATGAGGCCTTGAGGGCTGAGGAGAGCTCTGGATTCTGGGGGATATGGGTGCAGGTGGAGGGCTTATTCTGAGCGGAAGGGCTGGGCCCTGGCCAGTTCCTTCTGGTAAAGGTAAATCTACTGTTTTAAAACAAATTGAATTGTAAACATCACTATTTTTCTTTAATTGCAGACCCTCCTGCTGGCCTCTTGTTGGTGCTGATTACTGGGAATTGGCTATAATTTTCCAAAGTGCTACCAGTTCAATGAAAACTTTCCTCACTCCACTTTTTGCATTGGGAAAGCTCAGGCCAGGAGGAAATGAAGTCATTATCTTGTCCCCTGTTCCCCTGTCCCACAGAGATCGGAGGTGGCCACCCACTTGGTGAGTAGAGAACAGGGGCACCCAGAGGTTTGCCTTAGCCTTGCCCTTTCCTCTCATCATGTGCTTGGCCTCATCGGGTGGAGTCACTAAGCAGGGATTCTAAATCCAGGTTCCAAGTACCGGTAAGCAGGTCAGGTATTCTTTGGCCATTCTGGTCCTTTCTTCTTGGCATATTAATCATGTGAATTCCTTTATCTGTTATCCTTTTTAGCTTGCAAAACACAGTCAACTTCCTGTTATCTACAGGGCTTTCCAGGGGTGCGCTAAGATTCCAGCATCTCCCTGACCTTAAACCTCTTTCCCCTCCAGCTTGCTAGGAGCTGGGGCCTAAGAAACAAAGGGGTATTTCAGTGTTCAGCGTGGGGAGGGACCTGGTAGCAATAAGCCTTGGATAGCAGGCCCAGTACATGGAGTTCCCAAGGCTAGGGATATCACTTGAGATACGGCTGGCCAGCTGGCTAAGTTGCTCAAAGCAAGGGGACCCAAGCCTCACAGGAAAACTTTCAGCCTAATGGTACTCTTCTCAACATTCTAATGAAAGGGCTGAATCCTCCCCAAGCAGCCTGTACATACAAGGCTTAACATCATCACCGTTAACTTGTTCATGACTGGTTCTCATGTATTCCTTCATTCAGTCTTTTATCTCACAGACATCTATCTGTTCAGCACCACTGTGTACCCCTCTGTGCTCAGAACCCGGGACTTAGTCCCTCCCCACCATTAGCTCCTGCTCTGCTGAGAAAGAGATCACAGGTTCTATGGAGCAAGAGAGAAGGCTACCCTTTGTTCCTAATCCGGGAAGGGTTAATTAGATGAAGAAAGGGACGGTTGGGAAAAGGTAGAAAAATGACATGTTCATTGTCACATTTTGGAAAATAGAGAATTTAATCAATAATTTTTAACGATGCCACTTCTGAGCTGTGTGGATTTTAGCAAGATGGCCTCTGGGAGCCTCAGTTCTCCCTGCTGTAAATTGCCACCCAGGGCTGCTGTGCAAAAGCGTGTGATAATTTAAGTAAGTTAAATGCCAAGACGGAACCTGGTACATAAGAGGCTCTTCGTATTTAGCAGGTAGTAGCGTTACGTAGCTACCGTCCAAAAGAATCAAATGCTGCTAGCATTTTGGGTACATTTCCCTCCCGTTTTTTAAATGCATTTTTCCATGCAGTTTGTGGTTCAACTCAGGTTACCATTTTATAGCTCGCCTCTTTAGTTTTACTTGAAGTTATAACAAGAATTTCCCCCATGTTATCACAAAGGGTCCCTGAAAACATCATCTTAGTGGTCATGTCCATTGTTTAGATTCTGGTCCCTTTCTAAAAGCTCCCAGGTTATATGTCAGTTATATTTCAATAAAGCTGGAAAACAAAGAAGGAGAGCTTTCCAGCCTGCTCTCTCCTTTATCCTTTACTCGTCACCACCCTAGCCAGGCCAGGCCTTTACTGAAGACAGTTATGGAACATGTTTCCCACCCCCACTCCCATTCAGATCCAGTTATTTCTTGAGACATTGATTGGGATTGGTCCTTTCATTTGGGCATTTCTGCCCTATCATACACTCCTGAGACAAGACAGTCTCAGACCTTGAGGTACCCTGTTGTAACTGGATACAACCACTGCCTTGGAGGACTCCTGCTCTCTCCTTTCTTTTTTTTTTTATAATTTTATTTTATTTATTTGACAGACCAAGATCACAAGTAGGCAGAGAGGCAGAGAGAGAGAGAGAGAGGGAGGAGGAAGCAGGCTCCCTGCAGAGCAGAGAGCCCTACGTGGGGCTCGATCCCAGGACATTGAGATCATAACCTGAGCCAAAGGCAGAGGCTTTAACCCACTGAGCCACCCAGGCGCCCCCTGCTCTCTCCTTTCAACATCATTGCCTCTCCCCACTCCCCAGCCTGCCTCGACTGGATGTTCCTCGAGGACTCTCTGGATGCCAGTCCCGTTTCCACCTTTGCAGCCAGAGAGGGCACCTCCACTACCCTACAAACTCAGTTTTGATGTCACCAAGAAAGTAGGCCAGAAGGCAAGCAATGTTGCCACTGGCAGGCTTCTGGAGAGCTGAATCAAGCTCTCCTGTGTCAGGAGGAAGGTTAATAGGTCCTTTCTCACCTCAGTCTTGCCCCAGGTGAGAATGAGAATTACAGAATAGGGAGCCAGGGAGGGGATGGGCTGAGAATGGGTGTTTGTCTTGCGCCATTTCTTTTTCTCATTAGGTAAATCACTGTAGCCTTTTTGAGTTTCTCCAAAGTGGAACGGAACTTGTCAAATAGATGGCATGGCTTGCTGCAGGGAGACCCAAAGCCAGCAGACGTCTCCCAACACAGTCTTCCAGCTTTTAAGGCAGGGACATCATTACCTGTCCGGAGGGTTCCGTATTGAGCAGGCAGCCTGGGGTCCTAGAACATGACACTTTTCTTGGAGGGAAGAGAATAGAAAACCGTCTGGGGTTCTAGGAGAGGTGTGGGATTCTAGTCAATAGGACAGTCCCAAGGGCAAGAGCTCACTCAATAGAGAATGTCACCCATTTCAAATCAGTGGGGGAAAGAATTGGTTATTTAATTAATGATTTGTGGCTATCTGATGATTTGGAGTGTGGTGGGGGAAGTTAGCACCTCATGCCATCCACCAAAGTAAATTCCAGAGTTAAATCTTGGTAACTTGATCAGTCAGGTTCTTGGTTGCAAACCACAGAAACCAATAGTAACTGAAGCAGAAAAGGATTTTGTTGGAAGGCTATTGGAGATTTCACTGTGAGTGGAAACAGAAAGAACCAGCCTCAGGAAAAGGGTAGGAAACAAGGGAAGCAGGCACAGTCAGGATCATGCCACAGCACAGGCAACCTTGCTCAGGATGTCAGAAGTGTGTGGTCCCCTCCAGTGACTTGCTGTTGCCCTTCTAGAGGCCAGGCTGCCAAGACCTTCAGGAATAATTACTGCTCTCCCCTTCAGTGCTGTATGCTGAAGTACCAAAGTCCAAAGGGAGAGAGAGCATCTGACTGGCAGACCCTGGGCCACATCCCCATTACCTTAGCTGTCAGTGGATAGGGAGAGGGAATATGTATTTACCTTCCTTGTCTCTCGAGATTTGTTTCAAATCATCAGGGTGTTTGGAAACTGAGCAACCAAAACCAAAAGTGAATGATTACAGTCGCTAGTGTTTCTTGAGCACTAGCTGTGTGCTAGGTGTTGGGCTGATTGCCTTACATATATTGTTTAATTTAATCCTGAAAACAACCCTGCAAGTTGGAAACTATTATTTATGCCCACTTTATAGAGGAGGAATCTGAAGATGCCCTTGGTCACACAGCTAGTAAGTAAGGGATGGAGCTGAGGTATGGTCCCAGAGTGGGAATTTGTGTTTATGCACTATGCTCCAGATTGGTCAAGAATGGCCAAAAAAAAAAAAAAAAAAAAAAAGATAAAACATAAGACCATAAGCAGCCTAGAAGAAATTAGGTGAATGAATATTCCTTTGATCCAGAGTGTAGGGAAAGTCTTTCTAGGCATAGAGATAAACCAAGAAACAATAAAGGACACAAAAATATACTTTTGGCCATGTAAAAATGTAAAACTTCTGCATTTTAATCCCCTTCACCCACTTCTCCTACCCCTCACTCCCCTTACCCCTTACACCTCTAGCAACTATTTATCTGTTCTCTGTATCTATGAGCTTGTTTTGTTTTTAGATTCAACATGTAAGAGAGATTTTGTCTTTCCCTGTCTAGCTTGAGGAAAAATATCTTCTGTATTTTAAAAATGATAATGCCACAAGCACAATTAGAAGGGCTAAAGTCAAGGAGTACTTGAAATATATGACAAAATTGTGGTAGCTTTGAGATATAAAGAAGTTTTACAAATCTACAAGAGAGGGTCGCCTGGGTGGTTCAGTCCTTAAGCATTTGCCTTCAACTCAGGTCATGATCCCGTGGTCCTGAGATGGAGCCCCACATGAGCCCCACAGCATGCTCCCTGCTCGGAGAGAAGCTTGCTTTTCCCTCTCCCACTCCCCCTGCTGTGTTCCCTCTCTCACCATTCTCTCTCTCTCTCTCTCTCTGTCAAATAAATAAATAAATAAATAAATAAAATCTTTTTTAAAATCTACAAGAGAAAGACCAACATCTCATTAGAAAACCAGGCAAAGGACAGGAATTGGCAATTCACAAAACAAGAAATATCAATGGCATCGAACTAGGAAAAATATTCAGTATTACAGAAGCACAAATCACATATTGAGATACATTTTTTAAAAAATAATCTCTACATCTCACATGGAGCTCAAACTCACTACCCCGAGATCAAGAGTGGCATGCCCTACGGACTGAGCCAGCCAGGTGCCCCTCGACATGCACTTTTTTGCTCATCAAGGTGACAAATATATATATATATATATATATTTAAACACCAGTTTTTAAAAAGATTATTTATTTACTTGACAGACAGAGATCACAAGTAGGCAGAGAGGCAGGCAGAGAGAGAGGGGGAAGCAGGCTCCCGGAAGAGCAGAGAGCCTGATGCAGGGCTCGATCCCAGGACCCCGGGATCATGACCTGAGCTGAAGGCAGAGGCTGTAACCCACTGAGCCACCCAGGCGTCCCATATATGTATATATTTTTATTTGTTTTAATCATATTTATTTATTTATTTATTTAGAGCTCTCTGCCCAGCAGGGAGCCTGCTTCTCTCTCTCTCTGCCTACCCCTCTGACTACTTGTGGTCTCTCTGTCAAATAAATAAATTAAATCTTTAAAAAAATTATTTATTTAAATAATATTCTGTCAGTTTAGGGACTCAACTTTATTGAGGGATATTTAGCTACATCCACTTAAACGGTACAGTTGAATCAGGTTTGACATATATATCCCCCCATAAAAGCAGTACCACAATCAAGATACAGGACATTTCCATCACCCCCAAAACTATGCTCATTCCCCTGTATAGTCCATGTCTTCTTCCACCTCTGACCCCAGGTAACCAATGATCTGCTTTCTGTTATTATGGTTTCATTAGTATCTTCTGCAAGTTTATATAATAGGGTTATGTGCTGCGTAATATTTCGGTCTGCTTTCTCTCACTTAGCATCACGCTTTCGAGATTCACCCATGTCGTTGCGTGTATCAGTAGTTTGTTCCTTTCCATAACTGAGGGATGTTCTGTTGTAATGAATACACCATGTTTAAAAATTCATTCACCTGGTGATCATCATTTGGGTTGGTTTCCAGTTTGTGGTGACTGGTATACTGTGAATAAAGCTGGTATGAGTATTCTGCTGGGTGTGTAAACTAGCAAGATCTTTTAATAAGTCAGTTCGGGGGGCGCCTGGGTGGCTCAGTGGGTTAAGCCTCTGCCTTCTGCTCCGGTCATCATCCCAGAGTCCTGGGATCGAGCCCCGCGTCGGGCTCTCTGCTTAGCAGGGAGCCTGCTTCCCCCTCCCTCTATCTGCCTCTCTGCTACTTGTGATCTCTGTCTCTCTCTGTCAAATAAATAAATAAAATCTTTAAAAAAAATAAAATAAGTCAGTTCGGTACTGTGTTTCAAAATATTTAAAATACATATACTAAAATTACATAAGGTCCAGGATCTGCTTCAAAAATAATCCATTGGTGGGAAGAAAAGGGTAAGGGTGGAGGTGGAACAAGATTAACCACTGGTTGATAATTATTGAAACTAGGAGTCGGGGGTTTGTCATACTATTTTATTTTTGTACATGTTTGAAAGGTTCCATCATAAAATTTTAATATGTATACATCTTGATCCAGTTGTTCCTAAAATCAGATATGCACAAAGGATGTTCACAAGGAATTATATTTATAATAATGCAAATGGGAAAACAACCTAAACACCCAACAAAAGATAGGGTAAATAAGTTATGACACACTCATTGGATGGAATGATAGTATGGTGTCTCTAAAAATCACGTTTTCAAAAAACAGTTACTGACATTAAAAAATGCAATGTACATTTTATATGAAAAATGCAAGTTACAGATCAGTTATACACAGTATGCTTCCATGTTTATTTAAAATATATAATAAATATAAATAAAATACTGGAATGTTAATGATGGTAAGTTATGTGGTGGGATTACAAATGATTTTTTATGAACTTTATAGTTTCCTGTATCTTCCAAATTTCTACAATGGGCATGGGATACTTTGATAATATTTTTAATGGAGGAAAGGCAGTATTTCATTTATTTTTGGTACTTTGCGTGTTTTCAGATTCTTTTCCCTTGCATTGTCTTATTTTTAACACTACAAGATCAATAGAACAACTTTTTTAATATTCCCACAGACCCGAAGTAGCATATTCTCAGAACTAGATGGAACCCTGGAGATTAAAACTGATTCCTCCATTGTTTAGATGAAGCAGTTGAGGATCAAAGAGAGGAAGTGACTTGCTTGACACCAGGCCCACTCTAGGGACCTTACACTGCCTCTCAGAACAAGGTATCCCAGTTAATCTCAGTTTCTGACAGGCACAGGACATTCTTAAATATGATGCCTCAGAGATGAGACAACTGCTCTGACTTCTAATACTGGTTCTAACCCTGACCACAGGCTGAACCCTCTCCCAGTTTAATCCAGGCCCCCATGGAGGCCCTAACTTCACACATAGACCAATCTCTCCAACCCTGGCCAGAACCTGAATTCTGATCTGTGTTGTACATTGAGCCTTTTTCTCCACTCCATCCTCACATCCTCCATCATACAACCCTGTATGTTCTAAAGGGGGATGGGAAGAATATTTGTGAATCAGTATAACCTCCTTACATGAAGAGTCAAGGGAGGCAAGGGCAAGGGCAAGTCAATGGCACCAACGGAGGGTGCTCAGAGCTAGCGTTCTGACTTAGGGAGAGTCTGGCTTCTCTTGAGAACAGCTCTCTCACTAGTCCATGCAGCTATCTGAGGCTCTCAACCAGTTGGCTCAAAAGGGCAATACCCAGGGCTTTTCCCTGGGTCCCCAAGTTAGCCCAGGGGAGGGAGTGGCCCTGCCTTGGGCTGTTCTTAGAAAGGCCTTTGGGAAACAGGGGCAGGGCTCAGGGGTGGGGAGGAATTGAGAGGGGCTGGAGAGGTGCCAGAAAATATGGGGAGGGGGGAAGAAGATGAGACCCCGGGCATTTAGTCTAGACCATTTTAAGGGCCAGGACACTGCTCACCACCACCCCAGCTTAGGCTGGGAGAAGGGAGCTCAACTTTTGCCTCTCAGTCCTCCCAGGCCTGGCAGGAGTGACTATCCCAACTCAAACACCACTCAAAGATTAAGGTGAGCACTCAATGCCCTGCAGTTTGCTAAGTGGAAAGAATTCCTTTGGTGGCGTAAGGTGGCCTCATCTCACGGTCTGTAGGACATTGTCCTCCAACATTTCCCTGCTCAGTGCTCCTGAAATCTGGAAAGTGGGCTGTGTCTTTCTAGCTGTAATTGTGTGTGTGGCAGAGGTTGTTTTTGTTTTGTTTTGTTTGTGGGGTTGTTTTTTGTTTGTTTTGCAGGAAGGAGGTAAGGAAATGGAGCTGGGGGAGGTGAAGTAGATACAGGGGAGGGAAGTGGAAGGTAGTGTTGCAGGCATCAACATGCCTAATAGATTTTGCTTTCCTTCCCACAAATGCTGAGGAAAAAAGACCTGCAAAGCTGGAGAGTAGCTTCAGGGTGAATTTTCTGTGGTTTAAGGCTTTTCAGACCCCAGTTAGCCCTCTACCCACCTGGGCAAATGAAAGACAAGAAGGAAAAATATACAAAGGAGAGATCAAGGTAAACACGGGAATCTCCTTTTTGCCTCATGATCTTTGTAGAGAAGATGCCAGTGGCAGCAAAGCTGGAAACCCAAGCAGCAACATGGAGGAAGCAAGAGGACCATGGGAAGAAAAAGGAAGCATACCACATGTCTTCCTTGAAAGACTTTCCTTTATTTCTCTGTAGCTGAAACCCTGAGCTCAGAGGGCTTAAAGTGTGGTCAAGGAAACAGCTTACAAGAAACAACCAGAGAACAAGGTGGGAGACCAGAGCATGGAGATTCAGGTAAAAAAAAAAATCAGACTAGATGGAAAAGTTGATGAATGGTGTTCAGAATCAGGGAAGACTTCTGGGAGGAGGTGAGTATTGAAACTTGACTTAGAGAATTTCAGTGTGGAGAATGGTGGAGAGGGTAGCCCTGGCTGGAGGAACACCATGAAGCCATCTATGTGGGGTGGGGGGTTGTGCAGAAGAACAAAGGCTGCAAAGAGCAATGTTTGTTGAGGGAGGCAGCCTGGTTGTAGAGGAGGGTGCTGGTACAAGGTCATTGTGGAGATCTGAAGAGAATGTACTGCACTGGTGGGAGCGAGGAAAGAGACTTTGTTTCCCTTTTGAGAAGGACGGGGGCTGGAGGGGCCCACTGATTGTGGGGGAGGCTTCCCCAATTCCCTCAACCCCTGGGCGCTATACACACACACACACACACACACACACACACACACACAGGGCTCGGCCTTCTGCTCCCTTGTACTTCCCCCTTCATGCTTGCAGGGCTAAAGGGCGACTTCTAAAATGAGCAGACTGATCCCACAGATAAAACTCAGTGTATTATTTTACAATCCTACTGTGAACATGCGGCTCTCTGCGTGGGTGTGCGTGCGTGTGTGCACGCATACTACTCTGGAAGGGCACACACAAAGCATGTCTTGTACTCTGTAAAACGGAAGCAGAGCAGGTGGCTGCCCGCTTGGCACCCTTTGAGGGAGGCTGCATGGCAAAGCAAGAATGGCACAGGACTTGGATTCAAATCCTAGCTCTGTCACTGCCCATCTGGGGGACCCTTCACCTCTCTGAGCCTCATTGCCTCATCTGTCCAATGGGGATCACTGTACCTGCCCCATAAGGTTGTGCTGAGGGTGAAATGAGATCAACTGTAAAGCACCCGGCTCATAATAGGTACTGAAGAAGGGACAACTTTTTAATGGGAGTTGCCCACTCCCCCAGCCCATGTCATCCCCAGGAGCCTGCCCTGGGAGCCTGAATTCCCATTTCCCAACAAGTCCCAGCTCCTTTGTTGAAAGTGCTGTTCAAGGCAGGGCTAGGCACTGTGGGTGTGGGAGGGGGCCACAAACATGAAGTGGAAAAACATGTGGCAAAACCTTGACAGTTGTGGAATCCAGGTGTGGGGGTTCATTACATGATCCATTTCTTTGTGTAGCTTGGAAATTGGAAGAAACTATAAGAGAAAGCAGAAGCACTCCTTGGCCAAGAAGGTTACATTTATCTCAGAGGAGAGAAGCAAGCCAGCAACTAATTTTTATGTCTGGCCAAACCGGCAAGGATGTCCTGGAAGCCGACTAGAAGGTGCCAGCGCACCCCTGGTGGAGAGAAAGGTGACCTCACCTGCAGCTCGGGTGGGCCACTTCCTGGAGGCAGGGGCATGGTTCAACCCATCCTTTGAGAAAGAGGGGGGCTTTGCAGAGAATGGGGGGCTGGTTATAGTGGTCCAGGCTCAGAGGACAGACAGGTGCCAGCCACACAGACCTTGGACAGAAAGTGACTGGTGTGCTTTGAGAGCTGCAGTCCATTTGGGCGTGGCAGGAGAGAGAACACATTTTAACCCCTTAGCCCTCACTAAGCAGGTGTGGAGAGGGCTTCATGGATGAAGTTAACCTGCTCTCTGCTGGTTAAGTGCAGGGCCAGGAAGGGGACTGTTTCAGGGCTCAGCTGAGAGATGTCGGTGGTGGAGAATGGAACTTGAGAATGAACCTCTTTGTGGGGGGTGTTGGGAGGGGCACCGCAGGTGCAGAACTGCAGAGGAGAGGGCCTAGTGGGGTCTGGTTAGTCCGATCAGGGGCCTGAGTTCAAGACAGAACTTACAAGCAGGCAAAATAGAGCATGATGGACAAAGAAGGGTGGAAGTTTTCTCCAGCCCAAGCCACCTCAGCCTATGGAAGGCCCAGAAAGCCCCCATGGTCCGTTTTCATTCTTTTCTAGGCACCCTGAGGATTTTTTTTTTCCAGGTTAAAGAGGCCACTATGTTGTTACAGGCCCCAGGGAAGAGGTGGCATGTGAAGCCACTGTTAACTCTTTCCCTGTGGGGAGAAGCTTATCCACACTAGGACTTACCAGTCCTCCAGGGGGAGAGCAAGACTCTGAACAGGAAGGGATGAGGGGAGAGGGGAGTGTCAGTGAAAGAGAACAGGGCTGGCAAGCGAATAGCAAGAGTCCATTTGGCTGAGGACCGACCCTCTTGGCAGGTGGTGGGGAAGGCAGTGGGCTTCAAAAGGAGAGGGTGGGGCAAGGAAGCAAAAACCAACCACTTTGTCCAGGTCAAGGTACTCTCTTGGGAGTCCTGTGTACCCCTCTCTGCCTTCCTTCTTCCTCACTCTGACCCCTCTGAATATGTGATTCCCACCTGTGTCCACACACAACAGGAAAGAGGCAGTCAAGAACACCCCAGAATATTCTTTACAGGACAGGTCTGGCAGGCTGGGGAAGGGTGCCCAGGATGCTGCCAGGCTGCTCTTCACCTGCAAGGACCAGCTTAACCCAAGCTTCTCAGATAGGTGTCAGGAGAGAAGGCCCCAGAATCCAGCAACTCTGGCACAGGACAGTGGGCCTTAAGAGCTGGGGCTAATCCTAGGTTAAAGGCATGGCCTTACGAAGTTGGAATTAACCAACCAAAAGCATCCCTTTGCCAGGTGTGTTTGGGAGGGTGTGGAGACACCAGGAGTCCCACTGAGAGTCCACATTCACCTTTCTTGGCTCATATCTAGCAAGTCATTTGCTTTTCATCTTTATTGCTGATGGTTTTTGAATGTCTACCATTTACTAGGTACTTTGTCGTTATCAATAACACTTAATAGGCGTGGAACACTTACGATGAACTTGATTTGTAGTCTCTTGGTTCATCCACACAACAGCCCCGCAATGCAGGTACTGCTGGTGTCCCCCATTGTACAGAATGAGAAACAGAAGGCCACACAGCGAACAACTGGTAGAGGCAGGATTCAAACTCAGATCTTATTAGCTCGCAAACCCACATACTGGGTGTTTCAGCTGCCTACTCCACAGTCTCCAGCGTGCTTTGCTGCCTCGCTCCTCACCAGCTCACAATTAGTAGATTAGTCATGTGTTGACACTTCTAGTCTCAGTCTAATGGCTTGTTTATTTAACTGATGGATGCTGCTCCCCATTTGAGGCCATTAGCATTTAAACAAAACAAAACAAAACAAAACAAAACTGTTGAGCCTGGCAAAGTGACACTGTGTTTACTGTTTTTCTCCCAGTGTTAATTGTGAGCATTTTCCAAATATGTATTTTGATGTCCTAACGGTCCCTAAAGAGAACCACCCAGATTTTAGTAATCTCATGCAGCTCTAGTCCCACTCCCCTTAATGTCCTCGGTGAGGGGGACAAATGGCCCAGGGAACCAGTCTTGGCTAGGAAGAGGAAGAGGAATGGTGACAGTCCTATTCTGAATAATGAGGAGGCAGAGAGGCTGGGCTGGGCCAGCAACTCTGTTCTTGGGGGCTAAGCCCTGGAGCACCCCCCCTTCCACGCTTGGGGAGGGAATTTCCTATTTCTTTCCAGGACAATAAGAACATCTGTGCCAAGGCAGAGGAGGAGGCCGGGCGCTCCGAGGCATCTCTGCCCGAGTCTCTTGACACTGTCCGATTGTTACTGTTTCAGTTTCTGCTTGGATCACTGACCATGTCCATTTAGAGCAGGCTGGCTTGGGTGAAGACAGTGTAGGGCTGAGTAAAGACAGAGAGGACCTGTCTGCCTGGGGGACAGGCTATGAGGTGGGCAGGGAGCTGGAATAACTCTCAAAGTGACCAGGTTACAAATGAGGCACTGCAAAGTACAGGGTGAATCTTGCATCCATAAATGGGAGGAAGGGGTACTTCCACTGCCCCTCCTCCCCCCGAGTGAACTGCTGTTGATGGTGTCCAGTTGTTTGCAGCCTCCTGCCTCAGACAGATTGGGGTTTAGCCTGGCCTTGAGGGAAATGGATGAGAGAACTACAGGTTTGATCCTTATATGGGACAGTTTGTTTCACACAGAAAAAAACTGGCTACTTCCTTCCTTCCAGATCCAGTTGCAAACTGATGGGAGTGAAAGTGGAGAGTTTATGGCTCCCTGCAAACCCATTCCTGGTACTAGAAGGTCACATCATGCCATATGTCCTGATCGTGAATGCGACAGGATCTGGCCCCAGCAAATCAGTCTCAGATTGGGAGTGAGCTGAGGCAGGTCCTTAGTTTCTTCCTCACTCAGGACAACCAGCTCTGGAACTGGGAGTTCTGGGGACCAGGAGGAGGTAAGCATCTGCCTCCTGCATAATTAGCTCCACCAGTCAAAAAACATTCATGGCCCATCTCTTTGGGCATCATGCTGTGCCTGGCACGAGCTAATAATCCCTACCCCGTCCTGGCCCTCCCAAGTTTACAACCTTAGGGCACACAATAACGACACAGATCCCAAAGGCAGCGGTTAACAAACACATACATTTGTCCGCCAGTCACAAGGGATCCATTGATTGAACCACAGCGACTAACAGGGCCCCCTTCAAAGAGCTTCTAGTCTGGTGGGTAAATATGTAAGACTAAGCGAGGGCCCAGAAGAGGTTCAGCAGAGAAACATGGTCAACGTGGGCATCATCGAACACACATTTCTTTAAAGTGCCTATTGGCACATGGCTGGGTTTTCTGCCTACCCGAGCGGTGTCCCCAACCCCGGACTGAGGGTTTATGCCAGTCCTCCACGCGGGTCAGTACAAAGGCCCAGAGGTAACATCTGTCTGTGCGGCGTGATAGGGAGACCTGGGCCTGGTGGCGAGGGCCCAGATACTTGGCGCGGGCTCGCCTTTTCTGCCTGGGTGGCCAGGCGGGCGTGTCACCGGCCCTCGCCCCGTTGGGCCTCACAGTCCGCAGTTGAGGTCCCTTGCGGAATTATCGGGAGAGCCCCCTCGCCCCCAACCCCGTCCCTCAGGCCTCGAGTCCCAGGTAAGCTCTTAGCGCCTTGGTGACACAGGTTTGGGGAGGGAGTCGGGAGCACGCTCGCGTAAAACCATCCCGGGGCGGTCGGCTCCCGGCATCTCCCCGCGCGCTCCAGCCAGGCCTGGGCTGCGGGAGGCGCCGCGGCCGGCCCATAGCCGAAACACTTCCGACGGGCGCCTGCGTTCCGGGCGGCTTCCGCGGGCTGGGCTGGGCAGGGGCGACCCAGCCCGGTTTTGCGTTCCCGGGTCGTTCACCCGCCCGCGAAGTGCCCGTGGCCCCGGTGCGCCGAGGCTCCCCCGAGGGCGGGCGGCGTGCAGCTCCGGGACCGGCCGCTGCAGGGCCTGGGCGGGCGAACCAGCGAGCGAGGCGGGGCGGAGGGAGCGCGTGTGCGGCGGATAGCGCGCGGAAGCGCGAGCCGCCGGCCCGGGAAGGGAGGGTCGGGTAGCGGCGGCGGCGGCGGGAGGAGCGATCCCGGAGCCCGGGAGGTCTGCCCGGCCGGCGGGCCGGAGCCGCGCGGGGCGGGGGTGGGGGGGCGGAGCACGGAAGGCGGAGAGGGGGCCGCGGGAGGGAGGGGGCCGGCGGGGCGCGGCCAGGGGGCGGGGCGCTGGGACCCGGGGAAGATAAGAGCGTGTTCGTAGAGAGAGAGGGCGGGAGTGAGGGAGGGGCGGGGGACTTAGAGACCAAAGAGGAGACAAAAGGACGGGGTGGGTGGGAGGGGCATACACAAGCGGGGATAGGGGAGGGGCGCCGGGGGACGCCTCGGAGGGAGGGGTATGAGTGTATGGGGGGGTATGGTGTGGGAGGGACTTAGAGAGGGACGTGAAGGGACAACATAAGAAGGGAGTGCGGGGGTACGGAGAAAGGGAGGGGGTGGGCCAGGAGTGCTCCACCACGCTGGCCACGAAGGGGAGGGGAGGCCGCGAAGGGGAGGCCGTTGGGAGGAACGGCCACACGCAGGGAGGGGGATCCTGGGGATGGACAGTCCTCTGGGAAGGGGGGCCGGGGCTTCGGCAGGCTCGGGAGGGGAGTGCTGCGGGAACCCGAGGGTGGAGGCGGATGGGCGTGTGTGGAGCGCCGAGGGCAGGGATTTAACAATACTGATCGGGATGACCAAAAGACCACGGTGGGGACCCGCACAGACGGGACGGGGCTCTTATAGCAGGACGAAAACTGCCCAGGGGAAAGTGGGACCTACGAGGCCTGAAGAAGGGTGGCGGGGGCGGCCTCGGGCTCGGCAGGAAGGCGCCACCACCGCCCTCTGCCCGTCCCCAGCGTGCCCCGCCCCGTCCGGGGGCCCTAAGGGCAGCGGCCTGGGCCTTGGGGGAGCCGAGCCAGGGCGGTACCATTCGGAACGGGGGGGGGGGGGGGGGGGGGAGGGGGGGGGCGGGGGGCCAGACCCCGGTGGGGGGGGGGGGGGCCACACCCTGGGAAAAAGGCTTGGGCACATCCAGAATGGACCAATCAGCGAGCAAGGCCAGGGTGGCGTCAAGGGGCAGCTTTGGCCAATGGGAAGGGAGAACACTTCGGAGGTTCGGAGGAAGAAAAGAAAAAAAAAGCTCCGCGAAACAACAATCGAATCCGTTTGGGGGCTTGAAAGGCTGGGAGTGGGCGTCGTTTATAGCACGTTCCAGCGCCTGCCCTCCCTTTTGAAGGATGGGGTCGTTTGCATCACTCCTGGGCTGCGGGGAGCACACGGAGCTGAGGAGGGTCCCGGGAAAGTAGATGAAGATTGGCCATTTACTGGGGGCACTTGATTGGGCGCTTCAATTTGGGGGGGTGGGTGGGTCGGACAGAGGTGGCAGCTTTGTGCACAGAAGAGTGAGGATAAGGTTATGGTCTCTTAAACGGAGCCACGAGTGGGCACAGGTCCCCCATCCCCCCACTGGTTACTTAAGTGTCAACCAGCAAGTAGATGGATGATGATCTCAAACCAATGGAGAACTTAAAAATACACCCTGGGCTCTAAACACAACACACTCATTTCCCTTTCCAGCCCCGGGCTGGCTCTTGAGAGGATTGCAGTGGTACCATCCGGAGTTTCATAGAAATTTATGGTGTGCCTTTTGGCTTTGGAGTTTAGTCTCGGTTCCTAGTGCCTACTCAGTCAGTACTGTGTAGCCCTGGATCACTACTCTTCATTCTTCCACCTGTAGTTACTAGTAGTTACTAGTTACCTTTGAGGTCTAAACATTGTGGAAGGGACCTGGAGAGTGATGTGCTTGGAAACCAGGGCCACACCGATTTGGGGAGGGCTGCAAAAGACAACTCTGTGGGGTTGCAGAGCCTTTGGCCCAGGGATTCCAAATGTCTGTGAAGTTCCTCAAACTGTACGTAAAATAGTGTGCATGTATGTGCAGTTTTCTGGGGAGGGTTCATTAACTCCCATCAAATTCTCAGAGGGCTCTGTAGACACACAAATGAACACAAAATGAACCCACATCTTGGACTAAAAGGGCCAGGGAGTATAGCACAGTAATGGTTACGTCCTTATGAAGTCTTAAGAAGTCTCTCCTTGTTAGAAATCTCGGGTGCAGGGGCTCTTTCCATATAGATACATATTTGCCAACCAAAGACAGGCAGGTTCTTCAGAGCTGAGAAGCCCCGGGGAACTGCCACAGAGCAGTTGGACTCGAGTGCTGGTCCTGAGTGAGGAAGGAAAGGGAACAGAGCTTTACTTTTGGAAGCTCATCTACCTCATCTGTAAGATAAAGGTAAAAACTGTCTTCAGAATGAGAAAGGAAGTGCCAACTAGTCTAGATAGCAACGCCCGAGAGCTGGGCGGCTCAGGCTCGAGAACGACAGAAGAGCCTGGACTAAAGCTAACACCAGCTTTAGCAGCGCCGGAGGACCAGCCCAGGGCGCGATCCAATTGCGTGGTTCGTGCATGCAGTTTTTAGGTTCAGAGGGTAAGAGTGTACGGTATTTAGTCACTATCCCTGACTCTTTGAGTGTGTTCTAGGGGATTGTGTCTGATACGTATTTCAGATCATAGGCTCTGGTAACTTCTCTCTACTTTAAATTAGGACTAACTACATAATCCTTGGTGAGAAAGTGAGGTTTCCCTGACAAATGTGACTGGAGAAATGCCATGGGGATCACCCAAAGGTATCCTGTCTGACTTGTAACAACACAGAATACATTCTAGTTAAATAGGTAAAAATGCATTTATTTCTAAAATGCGGCTTAACTACACTTACAGTGTGCTAAGCCAGTCTCGTAATTGATCCTGCAGCTCGGAGTCAAATCAGGCCAATGGAGGAGCGGTCAGGGCTCCTAGTTCTGGGAACCAAGATGTCGCTCCTCCAGCAACTCAATCTACAGAGTTTTTCTTCAGCTGTTTTTTGTGACGTATGGAGAGTTGTTTTGGATTCCTCTGTACAACAGAGAGGTCCGACCTTGAGGAAGACCGGTAGCCCACATCCTCTGCTTTTATAGGCTTAATGATGTGACCTGGCTTGGTGACAACCTTCGGCGTAGTCAGCTTTTGGAAGGCCCTCTGCGTGTTCCATGTAGATCCTATAGGGGTCTGGATGGTCCTTTCAAATTGCTGATGGTGTGTGAATGGATATGGAAGCACCCGCACCTGGAAAGGAAGGCAGAATGACTTGTCACGAGCCAGGCCTCGAGTGCAGCTGGTGAACTCTAATGGCAACTGGCCAGGAGTTTAGTGCCCAAGTCACAGTTCTATGTGGCTGTGGTGAGCGAAGCTCCTGAGGTGTCAAGGCATCCCCAACACCCCCAGTCTAACCTTAGAAGTTCCAATCTGCTTGAGAACATCTGCCGCCCCCCTCCCAGGCTTCCCCAACAATCTAGGAATTGAAAACCCACCCTGACACTGCCCTGTAGTGTAGGAACACTACCGCAGCTCCAGGGGGAGCTGGACAACTGCAGCTGGCCCTAAGTGGGTCTTCCTATACCAAACTGTGACTGAAAGACATGTCTGGGCACTTGTGGGTCCCTGTCAACGTTGTGACCCTCTTACCCTCTTCAAGCTCTTTATTCCTTGCTTTCTTCTCCTTGATACACAGGACTGACATTTTAAGGAACCCAGAGGTTGACCATGAATCCTGAACTACACCAGGCTTTGATGCTTAGTTAGCTTCACCCTCTTTTGGCATCACAGAATGTCTGAGCTGGAAGGCCCTACATAATGACAAAGGTCATCTCCCTGGGCCCCAGAATTTGGCTTAGAGAGGGGAAGTGATTTACCCAAGTAAATTATGAGCAGTGAGCGAGAATAGAACCCAGGGCTCCTTTCCTTGTTTAGTACTCTTTTCCACTCCAAAAATTGTACCTTCAGACATTTATGTAATAATCTTTAAAACACTTCCCCTGAAGGCCAAAGAAGAGGAAAGAAAAAAAAAAAAGGCAAGCAGAAAAACCAGAAAGTTACAATCAGTAGTCTTTGGAGATATTCAGTGGAACACTCGAGAAGCTGAGCACTACCAGGCAGTCCTGGTGGTAGTGAAGGAAGCAGTTTTCTTTAGGTTAAGGGATGTCTTATGTCTTAGTGGGGTTGCTACCTAGATCTGTGCATGTCATGTAAAGTAAGAGGAAAAAAAAAACAACAACACCTGGGCAAAATATTCAGTCTTGGGCGGATTTTTTTTTCCTTCAGCTTGAAGCGTACTTTACTGCATGCTGGGACCTGCAGTCTATAGCTTATTAAAAAGATGAGGAAAATCAGGGAGATTCTTGGAAAACTGTCAGTTTATTGTGACTGTAATTTTTTTTTCAAAGGCAAGACTCCTGATTTTACTGAGGTCTACACTGCCCTTCCTGTCCTGGTGAAGCACCCTTTTAACCCTTTTCTCTCTCTTTTATCCTAGTGATCATTGCCTATTTTGTGGTTATAGATCTACAACTGGAATTACACCGGTTACAATTCAGTTTCCGCAGGGATTGGTTCACAAAGATCGATCAGTAAAGTGTTTACTGGAATGGTCATTTCTTACTTCTCTTTTGTACCTACTAAACAGTTCCCCCTCTTTTTCAGAAGAAAAACTACAACTCATTTCAATATTATACTGGCTGGGGACAGGTCTCAGGGTCACAGACTTTCAGAACTGAAGGGAACATAAAAGTCATCGAGGCCAGTCTTACTCCTGAGTCCCCTCTACACATGCTCATATCCCCGGGGCAACCCATTCGCCCTTTGGACCGGCAGAAAGTTTTTCTTTTCTTTCTTTTTCTTTTTCTTAAAGTAGACTCCATGCCCAGTGTGGGGCTTGAACTGGTGACCCTGAGATCAAGAGCTGCATGCTCTACCGACTGAGAGCCAGCAAGTTTCTCCTCAAGCTGAACTCCGTTTTTCCCAACTGCTACTTTATGTGACTATACACCACAGGACAGCCTGCAATATACCTGAAGACCACGATCTTGCTCCAGTTTGCTTCTCGCTTGGGTAAATATCCCTGGCTTGTCACTGAACACAATTTTAATTCCACTTGCTGTCCTGAACGAGTACGGGTTTGTCTTCATTTTTCTTAAGATGCAGCTCAAACCTATGACCTCTCAACATTATCCTGACTACAAATACAAGCCTGAGGAATGGTAATTCTTAGCTTGGTGAGACCTGTCTGCACTGGAATTGTCTGGGGTGCTAGCTAAAATCTCAAATCTGGGGGCTTCGCCATTGCTGCCAAGATTTTCCTTTAAATCTCAACCTCTTCCCAGTCAGAAATTAAAATGCCAGAATTGATCTGGAGTTATCCATCTCAGAGCCAGTCAGTGGTAAAGAGAACAGCTTTGTTTCTGTGGTCAAGATCACACATCCCTCTTGACCACAGAGCACTAGAATATTCCTCTCAAGCAAGAGAGTTAGGCAGCAAAGGGTTTCTCTCTCCCTCACCTGATGAGCTGCTGCATGGACATTTCGCTTCTCATTGATAATCACATTTGGCAAATTCTTGTCTTTTCTTGGAGGACCCTCAGGGGTTTTAATGAGAAACCTGGAAAGCAGAACGGCAGGATGTCTGACTAAGAACATTAAGGACTCAGTCAAAAGGGCAGGGAGGACGCATGAGGGTAAAGTGGAAGAACCTGGTGCACTTCTGACAGGCTTTCTTCCCTGTTCTTACCGGCGTCTCTTCTTGGCACTGGGCTTTAAGCCCATACCACCCCACTCGCCCCAGCCAGGCAGAGTCAGGTCCACGTCCTTTGGCTTACTCGCCTCCACAGCTTCCCTCTTCTCTTTCAAGAAGTCTCTGATGACATCATCCCCGGCAAAAGCTTCCTTTATCATCTGCTTTTGATCCCTCTCCTCTTCATCTTCCTAGGAAAAAGCAAGAATGAGAGCTACAGCTTGCCTTAAGAGCCACGGAGGAACCGCGGTGGTTCCTAGGAAGAACACCTGAATTTTGGGTTGTGACATTTTAGCGCCCCCTAGGGGGAAAGTGCTGAACAATGATGGTCTTGCAATATAAATGGATCAGTAGCCAATCATGCTCCAATTTTCTTTCCTCTAGGGTAAATATCCCTAACTCATTATCATATGACACAATTTTAAACTTTCAGTAAGGAAGCTGCAGCATAGAGGAAGGAGTGGCCTGTGTTAGGAGGAGAAGCTCCAAGGGGCCTGGCCAGAACGTGGGTGTCCTCCAGCTTATATCCCTGAAAACACAGGCGCCAGGGCTCTTCAATGGAGCAGTTTCAATTACTTAATCAGACAGTCTCGGACCATTTCAGGTCCCAGTGAATAGAGCACAACCTTGGCAACAGCTCAGTGATTCACCTTTTGAATTGTCCTGCCTGGGATCTGGTCAGAGCTCTGAGTGCCGTTCTCTTTCCTCTGAGGGCAGGTTTAGAATCGCCCCAGGGAGGGTTTGGTAGCTCAGGATTTAAGATGTGGGAGTCTCAGCGGCACTCACATAGTGGTGTCTACTGAACGGTCATGGGACCAGCCTGGCCGCGTGCTGCTCTGGGCCTTTCAACTACTGACACGTGCCCCAGCACCACAAAACTTCACTGATTCTCCTCCTCGTGCAAGAAGGAAACTTTCTGCACCAGCTCTGATCCCCCACAATGGCCCATGCCCCCAGCTCTGCTCACCAACTCCTCCACTGTCGTGGGAATGGCCAAAGACTTCACAGAAGGAGATTTTGTGGTCAGGAGGTTCTGCAGATCAATCATTTGCTCCTTCCTTTTCTTTTCCTTGGGAACACCAGGCTGAGTATTTGGGTTCCTCTCTGTCTGCTGCCCTTCCCTGCCAGGCCTGGGGACCTCCTCATTTTGAAAACATCCTTCTTTGGCCAGCTCTTCTAGCTCCTGCACAGTGTGTGCTCTCTCTGGCCTCTGCAGCAACAGGGGTTCCTCTTCTGCTTTGGGAGGTCCCTCCCTCTGGACCACTGGAACTGTCCTCGTGGAACTCATATTCTGCTTCCCAGACTGATTTTTTTCCTTGTTGAGTTTCTGAGCCAGTGCCCTCAGTTCAGACAGCACCTCCTGACTGCTAGAATCTGGGGGAAGAAAGGAAAGCTGTCAGAAAAGGAGGCTGGAAGTTGCCTTGTCACGCAGCATTTACTGAGCACACTCAACAGCGAGCATTTAGGTGCTCCCATTCATGGGGCTCGGCACCACGGGGAAGAGAAGATTCCATTCACTACATCTCCTGGAGAGTTCACTAATCATTGCCTATCAAGTAGCAGGCAATAGAGTTTAGTAGTTAAAAGCAGCACGTTGGGAAGCAGATGTCCTGGGTCCTAGTCCCAGCTATGCCAGCGACTCACTGCATAACTGGAACTGTGGTTTCATTTCCCCCTGCAGTAAACCCCGCCTGGAGAGATGGCCCCAAGTTCCAAATTTTTAAAAAAGCTGTTTTAACAGGTAGCCTCTGAACACAACATTGCTGTAATTTATTATTTGTAATTTACACTGTCATTTCCTCTTTGTCCCAACCAAATCCAGCACTGTTTTATCTGAAGGCAGCATTTCATAATCTGCTGTGTCCAAGTCAGGTTGCTTGGCATTTTCCCGTCACCGGCAACATCTGAGCAAATACCACTAGGCTCTGACAGCCCTGAGGGAAATATGGCAGTGACACACTTCTAAACTCTTCTTTGCTTGACCTGAGTTGCTTCCATTCCCAAGTTCATCCTGCTCCCTAGCTTTGGCTTGAAGCCTCTGAAAAGCAACTTAAATGTGCCCTTTGGACACATGTACGTATATTCTGCAAAGATCAAGGTCCTTGGCTCATTTTATTTGGGGTCCACAACTTCCCACTATTTTAGGACACTATTTGCCTGAACGTTTGGGAATATTCTATTAATTTATCATCCAAGGCAGTCCAAATCCACCTTTCATGCCACAACCAACTGCTCTACACATTTAGCAAGAGAACTAGCTTTTGAGGAAGCCCAGGATGATTTGGCTTGCATCCCGGGGTCGTATAAAGACTGCTCCCACGATCTTGGCTTACAATGCTGCTTTCCAAAGGTCTCTTGGAAGTGACTGCCTGTAACTATTAATCCCAGAACTCTCCAGCTGAGAACCCTAAGTAAAGGTCCTATAATACATTCTAAATGACAGTTCTTTCAAAATCGTTTTCACGGAAAAACAGAATCTTGCCATCATCTGAATCCATTATTTTTATAGGGAATAAAATCAGACCCAAAAATCTGCCCAGACAGCCAAGCGATTTCTGAATGTAGTTCCCTAAGCAGATTTTCTCTCCAGAATGGGAACTTTCTGACCTGTCTCAAGGGTGCTAAGGTTGTTAATATAAAATCTCTTGAAGATAACAGAAAATATAATACACAAATTGAGTCTGAGCACGGGGTGACAATTCTCATTTGTCATGTAGCCTGTGGAGTCCTTCATTCCTGTCAAGAAAAGTCTCACCCCACATTGGCACATATCAACCGACATCATTAAGTGCTAAAAATGCCACCCCTACTTTACAAACAAAACCGAAAACTGCAGCAGTATTTCGAAGAAATTTCATAATGCCTCAAAATCGGCCTCTGTGGGTGCGAACGGCCTTCCAGACTCACTGGTACCACATGCAGCTGGGTCTGGTTTGTGGGCACCGGTCATGTTAGCTTCTTCCCTTACTTCAAGGATGGAGTGGTTCTGTCTCTGATGACCATAGGCCCTCAAGAGCAAAAACATGTCCAGATACACCTTGTACAGCCATGCAGATGCCCGTGTATTAAATGCCTTTGAAGAAAACCGGTTACTATTAATCTGTCTTCTCTTCAGGGGCTCACAGTATTCTCTGGAAAGTCCCTAAAGCCTCATGACTCTGCTGCACGTATGCATGGACAGTTTTCCTCTCTTGGTCCATCCAAAACACTAGCACTGAGCAGTTCTCCATTCTGGTCCACCACAACTTACCTTTGGGCTCTTGTCTGCTCACTGGCTCCGCGTCCTGGTTGAGCCCAGACTTCCTCCGCAGTGATCGCCTTTCCTCAAATTCATTCAACAAAGTTTCTTCTTCCGCCCCTGGTCTGTCTTCTTCTTCCTCACTTTCAGAAGCCTCATGGGCCACAGGTTCTGGAAGTTGCTCAGGGTCCTGGCCTTTGGCCTCTTTCGTGCCTCTGGAGTGATTCCTGAGCATCCAGGGGTTCGGTCCGTCGGCGTCCATCTGGATCTCATTCACTGCTTCAGGGACAAGGTCACCCTCTTCCTCCACACCCTCCTCCTCTTCCTCACTGTTGGAGGCCACCTGGAGCTTCTGCGTCAGTTCTTTGTTCCTGGCCAATTGTTCCTGCATAGCCTGGCGAGCCTGGAGGAAGAAGTCACAGCACGAGCTCCTTGTCATTAGTGACTGCAACGACACCTTTCCTGGTTCATTTCATAAAGCTGGCTCCTCTCAATTTGACTTAAGTATTTCTTACCGGTGCCTACTGTTTAAACTGCACATATACCACTGTGTTAACAGCTATGGAATAAAATGGGAGACAAATTCTTTGTCCTCAAGAAAATCAACACGTGAAACAAGGTTAAAAAAAAAAAAGCTCCTCTCCCCTTTAACTGGACTTGCCTTCAATGCTGTTTCCCTTTCATCTCTCCTTTTCCACCTTGTTCCTGGTTCTTTTCCTCTCTGCCTTAGAGATTTTTCTGATGCCTTTTTAGAATCCTGGTTTTCCATTCTTCCTCAGGGCTCTTCCCCAACTCTGCTTCTGCTAGCATCCTTATGGACTGATTTTCCTTTCTGTCCTCCAATTCCATCTCTTCTCTCACCCCGAGGATCTCTTACCTCCAGGTCATATTTGGCCATAATTGCCTTTGACTTGGCCCATTTCCCACTGTTCTGGTGCTTAAGGCTCATTCGCTCCTGGAAAGAAAGGGCAGAGTGAGATCCTTACCACTTTTGGGGGGAAAGCCGATTCAAGGGGTGGGGGCGAGAGGCAGCCTCACCATCATTCTGGCCTTTTCGATCTTTTCCAGTTCTTCCAATGCTGCAGTAGGATTGACCTTCCGCAGCTTCTCAAAGTCCTTGAGGGCTTTCCTGGCCTTTCCTTTCTTTAGGACCTTGTGATACCTACAGGGTGAGAGGGCAGATTTAGCTGCAACACTGATGCCACACACAAAAGTGTCCCCGCTCCCCAAGGGGTTTCCCTATGCAGGGGCTAGAATGGACATCACAGAGCTGGCTGACTATAGGGAACCAGTTTGGGGCCTGAGAGGACTGGCAAGCCTCTCCGTCCCTGCAGCCCCCAGGGGCACACCTCTGCAGAGCAAAGAGTCCCCTCTGCTTCTAGAGCGCAAGGCAAGAGTAGAAGAAGTTCCAAAGAGGCCAAAAGGCAGGAAGGAAGCCCTACTGGCCTCAACAGCTGTAGAATTCAGAGCTCATTCTGCAGAACCACTCCATGATGTCCTGGAAGGGAGAGAAAGTAATTGAACAGTCCTCTTTTTAGCAAAACCAAGATTGAAAGCCAAAGCCAGAGGAGAGGGCACTACCGAAGCAGGCAAAACTATGAGGTTGGACTGAGAAAAAAAAAATGCTAGTCACTCCTATTTGGGACCTCTTCCACATGACCCCAGTTGCTACGTCCAAGGTTCTTTCCTACGAACTCATGATTAGCCACATCACTTTCTTCCAGGGCGCACGCACGGCCACGTCAATAGGGGCCTCCTTACTTTTTGCTCTTGATTTTCTTTTCTCTTCGAGCCCTGGCCTCATAGTAGGACTGCAGGGCCCGGGCCCTCTGAAGCTCTGCTCGGCGCATCTTAGCCTACAATGAATGACATTCACAGTGACTCCTGGGCTTGAGTGCAAATGATGGGAGGAATAGAGCACATCTGGATGTATCAAAGGGCCTGTTACACTTACCTCTTCCAGGCTCATGGCTTTGAGAGAGGCCTTTTCCACGGGAGTCAGTAAAGGGTCTGTCATCGGCTGCTTGTTCTTATGGAGGAGGTTAAAAACTTCCTGCTCCAGGGGAGTTCTTGCCTTAAGGAGGTAACAGAACATTCCAAGTCTTAAGCCATGCTCCTAGCCTCCCTGTTTACAATCCTATGACCATCTACTTTATACTATAATGGGAATCACAAACTGGAAAGGATTGGCTGTTACAGCAAGAGAATGGGTTCCAGTCTCGTTGTTCAGCGGTGTAGATAAAACCTCACTTTTCTTCTGATTTAAGACAACTTCAGCAAGGGGCTTCTAAAGCTACTCTCTATCATCAAGGGGATCACTCTGTTCAGATTATCAAAATATGTAAAACAGAATACCATTCTCTTAAATATCAAAGCAGGTAAATGCTGGCAGGATGGAGGAACAACAGTACCATACTGTTAGTTTTGATAGTGGAAAAAACAAAATGGTCCCCATATTACGTATATTTGAAGTATGTATGTGCATTACTGTATAGTCAGGAATTTAAGACTTGGGGGGTGCCTGGGTGGCCCAGTTGGTTAAGCGTCTGCCTTCATCTCAGGCCACGATCTCAGGGTCCTGGGATGGGGTCCCGCATTAGGCTCTGAGCTTAGCGGGGAGTCTGCTTCTTCCTCTTCCCTCCCCTTGCTCACTCTCTCTATCAAATAAATAAATAAAATCATTTAAAAAAAGGAATTTAAGACTCTTATAAGCTTCCTTTAAAGAATACTTCTAGAAAAAAGGGGGCGGTTAGGTCTTAGCTTCCTGACAGTTCAAATTTAACTCTAGTCATTTTCTAATTTTGGTTCTAATCCCTTAGTTTCCAGTTAACTTTGCATGCTAGGTGGTCTATATATATATATGAAATGAATGGACTGAACCAGTTACTTCACACGTCAGCAAAAGATGCTGGTTACTGCTTGACTGACACTGTGAACATGGTTAAAACAATCAGGTTGATCATGCCATGGTCCACTTTGGCAAGGCACAAAGATACCCCTAGGCAACAGAGCCATTTTCAAACCTCACAAATGTATTATACGTGGTTTTCTTCAACAGCCAAATACATCATGGTGGGTATTAAATTTACAAATATCTGGACAAATGCACAAACACAGATCACCACATGTTACACGGTGTTATTGATTTAACCATAAACCTATTCTACTGAATGGAAAAGATGCACGTTCTTCCATTTTTAGTATCTGCAGTAGTGATCAATCACAGGCTACAAAATGATTTATATTACAATGTTGTAATCTCCCTCCAATTCAATTTGCAAACATTTATTGATTGCAGCTACATTTCAGGCACTTGTGCAGGGTGCTAGGAATACACAATTGATTAAGATTGTTCGTGTCCTCATAGAGCTCGTAGCCTTTCAGAGGGAAGACACATGTACCCCTGGCAATATAACAGGCCACATGTTAGTCCATAGGAGCTATCACAAAGTAAGTGAACAATAATTTTTTTTATTATTTTTAAAAATTTCTCTGACAGAGAGAGAGATCACAAGTAGGCAGAGAGGCAGGCAGAGAAAGCGGGGGAAGCAGGCTCCCCACTGAGCAGAAAGCCCGATGCAGGGAAGGCAGAGGCTTAACCCACTGAGCCACGCAAGTGGCCCCGTGAACAGTAATTTTAATTAGGAGGTGGGTTAGGCTTGGGGAAGGACTTTTTGATTTAGGTTTTGAGGCATTAAGTACAATTCTGTAAGGGTGGCAGGGGGCAAATGGAGGGGAGTGTAAATAAAAACAGATATACAGAGAGATATGTAAGGGAAAATGTTTTGTCCAGTGTAGTTAAAACACTAGGCGCTTCTGTTTCATTCTCTAAGTAGAGAGCCTTTTGAAGGATTTTAAGCAGGGGAGTGACAATCAGTTTTGTGTTTTGGAAAGAAAAAAATCCTGGTGATCATGTAAGGATTTATATGTAAAGGCCAAATGACAGGTGAAAATGAGAAGAGGAACCAGGGATCTGAGAGCTATTATGGAGAAAACTTACACGAATAGCCCACTATGTGGGCTGGGGAGGGGTGGCAGTTAAGGGGGGAAAGGGGAAGGTGAAGGAGGGGTAGAAAGAGGAAGAATCAGATGGCTGAGGTTTCCAACTTAAGGGACTGGGGCAGTGAGTTATGCTGTTGACTCAAATACAGAATGAAGGAAAATGCCAAGCTTACTTTGTTGTGTGTGAAGTTTAAGGTGCATACGGGAGACCCAGACGAGGCCTACTACTGGTTGCATGGAATATGGGACTGGAGCTCAGAAGAAGGCATCTAGACTGACGTGTAGTATATACGGGTGACAGCCAAAGCCATGGAATTTACAGAGCAATAATAAAAGGAACTAAGGAAAAGTCTGATAGATAAGGGGGAAGAAAAAAAAAAACCAGAGCAGGTCATCACAGACGCTAAGGGAGGAGAGGGTTTTTTTTTTTTTAAACCAATGTGATGTGTCAATAGTGTCCGACAGGCTGAAGCCTCAGAGGGCTTGGGATTTGGCATTTCAGAGGCCTCTCACTAAAGCCCGCTGAGACAAGATTCAGTTAGGGAAAGAAGGTAAGAGTAGAGAGGCAGTAGTGGAGACCAGCTCTTCCCAAAGCATGTTCTTCATCAGCTAACTAGATGTACTTTATTTTTTTTAAGGTTTAAAATTAAATTTATTTGATTTTTATTTGTACACTCTGGGTTAGAGTAAGTCAAAGAGGTTTCTTTAGTGTCTTCTCATAGCCTTTAAAATGCTAGTGTATATTATGAACTGCCAATTTCCAGCAGGGGCATGCAATGTTTTCTAGCAATGGAACCCTGCCTTTTGGGGGGCATATTGAGAGACTAGCGTTTTTGAGAACACTTTGGGTAAAGCCAGTGTAGGCTGCTAGGGGCTGGGAAGGTACCTTACATCGTTTTCTAGTACTTTGCAGTTTACAAATGCTTTCTCATGCATTATCCCATTTAAATATTCTTGGAGTGAAATGGAATTTTAGGAAGCTGGGCCAAAACTATACTGTAGACTTTCTGGATTCTTAATCTCCAGAGTCCTTGGTACTTTGCATTCTAAGTTATAAGAAGATAACTCAGTTGCTAACCAGAAAGCACTCCCCAACCTAACCATTTCCTTACTGCTCTGCGCCATACTGGCCTAATTTCTCAAAAATGAATCTTAGAGGGCACTTAGGTGGCTCAGTTGGTTAAGTGTCTGCCTCTGGCTCAGGTCATGATCCCACAGTCCTAGGATCGAGTCCTGCATTGGGCTCCCTGCTCAGTGGGGGGTCTCCTTCTCCATTTGCCCCTCCTCTCTGCTCATGATCTCTCCCCCCCCCTCGCAAAAAGAAATGGAATCTTTAAAAAAAATGAATCTTAGAATAAGTGGTACAGTAGTTTTATGTATAGCATTTTGGGGGGGGGCTCCACTGTCTTGCACAGGGAGTTCCTGGAGAACACAGGTTTTGCCATTCTTAATGCAACCTACTCCTCCACCATCTCATGTTTAACAACCAACTAGGCATTTTCCACCTATCTCCAAGATGACACTGTCATTTGGAAAAAGGTACAGAAGAATGTGCAGTAGTGCACTACTACTCTTTTGATTAAAAAAAAAAGAATAGCAACGAAACTTTTAGGTTAACAACAACAAAAAACAAAAGTGGTTATTTCTGAGTGAGTATGGGGGTAAAAATGAGCAGATGGGGGACAGGGGTGGGGAAAGACTTTTCACAATATATCTTCTGTACTTTTTATTTTTGAATCCTAGATTGTATTACCTCTTAATTTTTTTCCTAAAGTCTCCCTTCCATCCTGCAGCCACTTTAAACCTGATCTCTTTTTCATGTGGAAAAGGAAGCATCCTATAAAGAGAATGATAGCGACTTCAACAACAATATCTGAAACAGAGCTTAGCCCTGTAATACGCAACAACTTGCTCAATGTCTAGCTATGACAGCAAGCCACATTTACTTTGATTAGCGCTAATTAGCTCAAGTTCCTGACACACAGAACATTATTATCTCTGGATTCTTAGAAAGCATAGAAGATTCAAAGAAGAAGTATGAAGATGGCATCTATCCATAGTTTGGGCATTGCTTTTTTTTTTTAAGATTTTATTTACTTATTTATTTATTTGACACAGAGAGAAGTCACAAGTAGGCAGAGAGGCAGGCAGAGAAAAAGGGGGAAGCAGGCTCCCCGCTGAGCAGAGAGCCTGATGCAGGGCTGGATCCCAGGACCCTGAGATCATGACCTGAGCCAAAGGCAGAGGCTTAACTCACTGAGCCACCCAGGCGCCCCAAGGCATTGCTGTTCTTGATTATTCCTACTTAAGAAAGAATATCCTGTTATAGACTCCATAAGCAATAGCATATTGGAAAAGGAAATCTAATTGAAGTTGTTCACAGACTAAAAACTGAGACTTTGGTGACCAACACAGGATTACCAACAAAGGCATAACTACCATTCCACCGCCAGTGCCATCATTTACTACCACCATCATTTCATAAAAGCTATTTTGATGCTATTAAAATGGAAAGCTTAACCTCACAGTAAAGAAGAGCTGGTAACCTTAAATCTCCCATACTCACAATTATCCTTTTTAGTTCAGACAAATAAAAAATTTGCCAGGGATTAGTGTTTGGACAATCCAGCTCTGAGATAACTTTTTTATTTTCTGTAGCTCAGAGTCATGAGTTACTTGCTAAACTGCTAGTCATGCCCCACGATATATTATATGTTAATGTGGTAGTCCTTTATAAGCAAACTTTGGTTCCTCTGTTCATATGTAGTCCTCCTAAGGCTCAGTAACACTGCTGAGTTCCTGATTTTCCACAGATCAGAATGTGGCTGTAAAAGATTTTTGAAAACTGGGGTGTGAAAAAGAAACCATGACCCTGTTCCCTCTCTATAGGCAATCAGATGCTTTCACACAAAAACATGGAAATAACCATGCGCTGTGTGCTACAAGTGGATGAAGGGCGACTACAGGGTGATTCTGCGTATTGCAGGACTGACCATGAGTCTTTCTAACCCCTCTCTCCCTTCCTTGACTGCTAAAGACTGCGCTGGGGTTTTGGTTTACCAGGTCCAGTCATATCAATCTCACCTGCCAAAGTGCAGTTTCCTGGTGTGGCACTCACCTTCCAGCCACTGAGCACATGTTCAATGGGAGCAAAGGCTGACTGCTCCTTCTTCAGGGGGAAAACCAGCTGCTCTGCTTGCCGGTTCTTCAGGACGATGGGATCCCATTTGGAGAGGGCTTGTGAGGTTTTATTGAATGCCACTTCCCTGTGGATCTGAAGCAGGCAAAGTACACGAAAGGAAAGAGCCACAAAATTAAGCACTGAACTCTAAGGCCCAGCAGGGAATCAGGAGCCAACGGTTCTTAGCCCAAGAAAGAGTCAGCACATTAGAGAGTAGCTCTTGCTTACATCTAAGGACACATTCCCTCGGAGGTGCATTTTAATCTTTTCCGTCGCAGTCACAGCCCCCCACCCCGACCATGTTCCAGGCTTCCCCCCACCTTCCCTTCTTACCCTATTTTTCCTTGTCAGTCCGATTTCTTCCCCTTAATGGACCACTTTCTCTAGAACTCACCCTCTCAACCTCTTCTTTGTTAAGGGGTAACTCCACAGTCTTCTTTGATTTGACTCTATTCAGTTGCTTTTTCACAACAGCCAATGAGGATGAAGTTTTAACAGGCCCAAGCAGATCTGAAAGGACTAGCTTTTCTCCTGATCCTGCAGAAAAGGCCAAACTTTCTGGTCAGACTGAGAAGAGAGGCAAAAATCTCCACATAACATAGGGAGACACCTCAGTAGAAAATGCTGGTAGACAGGCCAATGTGTAGGGAAGCAGGAATAATTCCCTTACTTTAACCACCAGCCATAGTGACACCATCACTTTCCTACATTCCCAAATGTGTTGACGGGTGGAAGAGAGGAGAAAATTATTTATTTTAAAAATACATTTGCTTTTCTCTTGGTCTTTCTGCTTCTACTTTTGCCTCGCTGTACTTCATCCTTCACACAGCAGCCAAAGTGGTATTTTGAAACTGTAAATCACAGGCTGTCAGGATCCTGCTGAAAATCTTCCAATGGCTCCCCTTTAGACTTAGAACCACATCATTCTAAAGGACACAGCCCAGTCAAACTAAAGTGGCCACTTAGTCACTTTACTTCATCACAATGTTTTATATCTTCCCCTTGATGTTCCCTTAGAATGTTAGACTCCATGAAGCGTTTCTCCCATCTTATTCTTCATTGTAGCCCCAGTATCTAAGCTATCCTGAAACTGATACATGGTAGAAATATGTTAAGTATTTGTTGAATGAACAAGTTTGAAGAATACATTGTTATTTGTTCCGAGGGGTTACATTAGTGGTTACTAGAAACCTAGAACTCACTGGAGCTGCCTAAATTGTGAATATGGTGAAAAAGATATGGCATCTAGACTTCGTATCCAGGTTAAAATCCCAACTCTGCAATTTACTAGATTGTGTATTCACATTAGGGGTGAAATCTCTCACCCACGGAAGGGATGAAAATTGGTTTTGGAGGTGGGGGAGTGGTGAAAAAAATCCTAGATATTCCCAGCTTCTGTGTTCCTCCAAAGCTCAACCCTACCCAACAAAACTTATTCCTAAATCCTTATCTGATTTCCTGGCTGTGGGCGGGTGGGAGTGGGGTGGAGGAGAGTCAATGAAAAAAAAAAAGTCTAAAAAGGCTTCTCAGGGAAAAATAAACAAAAGAGGTTGAGAAACATTGTACTAGGTGAAGGTCCTTGAGTAAGTAACTTGACTTCTCTGAGCTCCAGCAGATTATCTGCCTGTCTAAAATCAAAGCACTGTAAGAACTGAAAAATAAAATCATGAATGTGATTAAGCTAGTGAGAAGCAGCTGCCTTCAGTCATGTCCCTGTACTGCAGAAGTAGCTCATGAGTGGGAGACCTTGACTGTGGTCTTCACATCTTTCTTCTAGAAATGGAAGAAACTCACGCCCATCTTTCTTCACCCCCTCAGTTAAGTATTTATGGTATGATCCATTAACCATAACAAAAACAGTTCCAGGGGGTGGGGGTGAAATGACCACTATGCTTTTAACTTCACAAGCTCCATGAATAAATTGCTTCCTTTGTTAACTTACCTTCAGAAGTGACACTGAACTCTGACACCTTCAGACTAGCTTCAGATCTCTCAGCCAATTTCCACCTGAAATTAGGCAAAACAGAATATAGTACATTTCCCCACATTTTGCTGGGGAAAGCACTTCTTTTCAAACAAGGGTTTGGTTTCATGTATTTCTCTTCTAGAATCAGGTTTTGTCACAAAGAAACCAGGAAATCTGTTCCTAGTCTAGACTTGGTTGCCTAACCATCTCTCTCTTTTTTTTTAACGATTTTATTTATTTATTTGACAGAGATCACAAGTAGGCAGAGAGGCAGGCAGAGAGGAGGGGGAAGCAGGCTCCTCACGGAGCAGAGAGCCCGATGCGGGGCTCGATCCCAGGACCCTGGGAATCATGACCTGAGCTGAAGGCTTTAACCCACCGAGCCACCCAGGCGCCCCGTCTAACCATCTCTTAATGTAGACTCAGCCACTCAAAAACACAAGGCAATATGAAGTAGGCAGAGTGTAAAAGGCATTGGACGTGGTTTCAAACATACCTAGATCTGAATCCTGGATCTGCCACTTATGAGCAGAATGACTTTAGGACAAGTCAATTAGCTTTTCTAATGGGAATGAGTAGTTCCTAGTCAATACTTCAAAAGACTCTAAGTATGGATTAAGAATTCAAATGCACAAAGGCCTAACACAATAATTGCTATCAATTACATAATGCTTATTATATGCTGGGCATTGGTTTAAGATCTTTACACTTACTCATTTAAATGTCACGACCCTCTGAGGTAGGTAATGTTTTTAATCTTATTTTCTAGTTGAAGAAATTTAGGTGCAGAGGGGATAAAAATTTGGTTACACAATCTGTTTCTAAAGTATATGCTCTTAATAATATGCTGACACTTTTGTCTTCATTGTCTTAGGCACTCAATAAATGTTTTTTTAAGACTTTATTTATTTAAAAATTTTTATTTGAGAGAGAGAGAGGATGCAGCAGGAGCACAGCAAGGGGGGGGGGGAAGCAGAGGGGAGGGAGAGGGACAAGCAGACTCTATGCTGGGGGCAGAGCCCAACTTGGGCTTGATCCCAGGACCCTGAGATCATGATCTGAGCTGAAACCAAGAGTCAGACGCTCAAATGACTGAGCCAGATGCTCAAATCAGCTAGTTATAACCTGTCCAAACGGATGAGAATGTTACCTATTCTTTCCATCAAGGGAACTGATTGCTTCCAGAAGCTTTTGATGCTTTCTCTCTCCATCAATGTCCACCTAGACACAGAAAAGGAAAAACCACCAGAACAATAAGGGAAAGGAAAAGACAGCATGGAAATGTCTTGTTCTTCTGGTCAGTGGAGGATTGGGGAATCAGATGAGGTCTAGTGTACAGGCATTCAAGCTCAAACAAAGAACTGCTTTAAAAGCCAAACTCCTTCATTATAAGGACCATAGTGCCTAGTGATCTGTAACTAATGTCATGCCTCTGTCTTAATCAGTCTTGAGAAGAAAAGTGCTATGAGAATGCTTCTCTATAGAATATATAGCATGGTCTGACCCAGAAACATTTTTAAAAAACACATTTTAAGTAGTTTTGTCAAAAGAATAGAGAGTTGGAATTCCTAGAGCATCTGCTGGAGAGCCAGCTTAATCACATATATGTATATTCCAGTCAGAAACAGACAGTCCATTACTTATGATGGTTTGATTTACAATTTTTTGACTTTGTGATGGTGAGAAAGTGACACACGTTTAGGAGAAATTGTATTTTATTTATTTATTTTTTAAACTTTTTTAAAAAATGTATTTGATAGACAGAGATCACAAGTAGGCAGAGAGAAAGGGGAAAGCAGGATCCCCGCTGAGCAGAGAGCCCAATGTGGGGCTCGATCCCAGGACCCTGAGATCATGACCTGAGCCAAAGGCAGAGGCTTTAACCCACTGAGCCACCCAGGCACCCCTAGAAACCGTATTTTAAATGTGAATTTTGATCTTTTCCCAGGTTAGCAACAAGGGATATAATTCTTGTGATGCTGGCCAGTGGCAATGAGCTGCAGCTCCTGGTCAACCACACGATCATAAAGGTAAATAACTGATATACTTAGAACCTTTCTACACCCAAACAACCACTCTGTTTTTTATTTTCAGTACAGTATCCAATACATTACATGAGATATTCACCACTTTATTATCAAATAGACATTGTGTTACATGATTCTGCCCAACTGTAGGTTAATATAAGTGTTCAGAGCAAGTTTAAGGTGGGCTAGGCTAAGCTATGATGTTCAGTAGTTAAATGCATTAAATGCATTTTCAACTTATAATATTTTCAATTTATGATACATTTGTCAGGATGTAATGCTATCTTAAATTGAGGAAGATCCGTAATTAAATACCTCTACAAAAATCTAAGCTTGGGTAATAGGGAAATCATAAAATGAAGGCCATGTATTTTGGTCTTATATACTCAACTATACTTAGGCAACTTGGAAACAGTGTATGTTATGCAGTCTTCAAGTTTCCATAGCACTTAATACAATATCTTACACGTGAAACACTAAATAACCATTTGTAATTTATTTGCAAGACCTGAAAAATAGAAACAATGTTGCCACCATTTTTTTGTTGAGGAATGTGCTGTCTACCCTGTGAGGCAGAAGGGGAACCAGAGAAGGCAGTTTAGCAGCTGTCACCCACCTCATCTTCACTGGGGCTCAAGGCGTAGTCTTTGGGCAAATCCTCTACTTCTTCCTGCTGGCTTAAAGCCAGAAGGCTGTTAAAGGAGATAAAAGAGAAATATTATCAATTGAAATAACTTCTATTACAACAATCTCTAAAACATAACTTCAGTATTTAAGCACAGAATGGGCCCATCCCCTGGAAGAGGTACAAACCAAGCAGTATGGGCATTTCAGAAATTTGCCAAAACATTAAATTTGGAATGAAGTCAGGCATCATCCCCATGGGGTGAGCAGTAGGTGGTAACCTCCCTACAGAACTGCATGGAATGAAAAAGAGCTAACTCTCTTCAGTGATTGGTACTGCATTTTCCACTGACTTCTGGGAGGCTGTAAAAATCTCAGACTCTAGGTAAGGTGATAGAAGGCACTGTTGCTGGCCCTTGAGGCCATGCAGTTTTACCATTCATATTTCTAGGTAATTTTTTAAAGGTTTTACTTATTTGATACAGAGATAGAGAGTACAAGTAGGCAGAGCAGCAGACAAAGGGAGAGGGAGAAGCAGGCTCTCCACTGAGCAGGGGGCTCGATGTGGGGCTCCATGCTAAGACCCTGGGATCATGACCTGGGCTGAAGGCAGCCGCTTAACCAACTGAGCCACCCAGGCGCTTCTCCATTAAGATTTCTAAGCATCCTCCAAATGGAAGACAACTTTACAGGTGCAGCTTACTCCAAAGTGACATGTTGATCACTTGTTCCCAGGAATGGGGAAAGGAAGAATTGGACGAAAGCAGCTGAGTTAACAGTGTTTCTTGGGGCTTCCTCGGCAAAGTAGGTACTTAACTAAGGAGACTGGTACCCTGAACCAAATTATAGACTCTATTACCTAACAGTATGTACCAATCTTTGCAAGTCAACCCTTACTAAACGGATTATATTTAGTTCCCCTATCAGGGGGAGGGGATAAAACATCAGAGGAGAAAATGTCACGAATGACTCCAGTTAGCAAAGGTTTCCAAGAGAAGGGGAATTTATAACGTGCACTCCCAGTGCAGAGAGTTAAATGCGCCTCGGTGGCAGCAGCAGCAAACGGAGTCACGTGATGAGGAAAGTGCAACAAATTAGTTGGAGAGGGAGAGTCCGCATCAGGACCAACAGGGATGAGGCTAAAAAACTGGGAAGCGGAGGGAGTGAATTAAATTAAATCAGAAGGACTTTTCAAGGATGTTATCGCGGAAATTGTAATGAATGGTGAGGTCTTGGAAGAGGAAAAACTGTCGTCTGTTAAAAGGCGGCTTCCAATTTTCAAAAGTCGGGGGACCCAGCCCCAACGACACCCAGACCCCCCCCGCTCCGATCTTTATTCCTCACCTTTCTGCAGCCCCGACCTCGCTCATCTCAGCAGCCTGTCTCTCACATGGGCCAGGAGCGGAAGCCGAAAGGAAAGCAATTTCCGTGCCGGCCGCAAAGCAATTTCTGCTTCCGCCAATCACGCGCTGCGTGTAGCGTCACTTCCGCCCCGCCCCAAGGCACACGAGAGGCTGGAGACGCTTGGGGAGGGGCCTGCTGGAGACAGGGACACTGGAGTTATAAAGCCTGGCAGCGGGCGGAGCTTTGCTCCCCCCCCCACCCCCGCCTACTCCCCGTCATCTCTGGGGAGCGCCGATGTCCGCGCTCCCAGCTTGTGGTTTCCTCGTGGCCCAAGGTGGGTGAGCTTAGGGCGAGGGCGCTGCGCTGTCGGGGACCGGCCAAGCCTTGGTTGTCGCTGCCTGATCCGAAAGGAAAGGCTCCCACGCCCGTCCGTGTTCCACAGCGTCCTTCGAGTCCGGCACCGGCCAGCTCGAGGCTTTCTAGAACGCCAGGGAAATGGCCAGCATTGTGTTAGGCCCCCGAGATTCGTCGGTGAACGAAGCAAGTTTCCTCCCCTCCTAAGGAAAATCCGCTTTCGTCTTGTGCTCCCTGGTCATTGCAGCTCCAGTTCCACCTACCCTAGGTAACAGAGCTTCTTCCAAGAATGGGCTGTGTTGGTGGCTGCAACTTCCTCACTTCACATCCAGTGTTGACTTTTCTTTTTAAATTAAAAAGCGGAAAAGTAACATACGAAAACACACTCATCCTCTATTTTAACCCGGTTCCATTTTGCTTTTGCCCCACTATTCCGCTGAAACTGCTCTGAACAAGATCCTCAGCGACACACTAGGTTGCAAAATAAAACGGACACTTCTCACTCAGTGTTTGTCTTCCCAGAACTTTGTGTGGTATTTGATACTGTTGATTGGTTTTCGTTATTCATACTCAGGAAATGTTTTTGACATTTACTGTGTGCCAGGCCTCTCGGCACAGGGGATACACTGGTGCACAAAACAGACATGTTCCATGGCTTCATAGGACTGACTTTCCCGTGGGATTATAGATAATTTGTCGGTATTGAAACTCCATCCTGGGCTTGCATGACAACACTCTCTCCTGGCATCTTAGCTTCATGGCCGTCTTCCTCAGTCTTCACTGCTGGATACTTTTCCTGTACTTATTCCTTAAATGATGATGTTCCCCAGGCTCTGTTCTCAGCCTGTTTGTCTATTCCACATGCTCTTCTTTAAAAAAAAAAAAAAAAGTTATTTATTTATTTTCGTAATCTCTACATGCAATGTGGGGCTTGAACTCATCACCCCGAGATTAAGAGTCACATGCTCCACTGACTGAACCAGCCAGGTGACCCTCCACATGCTCTTCTTAAGCTTTTAACACTTGTATGAGAATTCCAAAATCCGTATGTCTAGCCCAGATCTTTTTCTTGAGTTCCAGACTAGTATCACTGATGGTTTCCTGGCAGTCCTTTTTGTCCCACAGGCACATCAGACATGAAGTATCTAATAAACTTCTGTCTTTTTCACCAGGGTTCCGTACTTTACATCTATATGACTGGCACCATCAACTGCTAGTTGGTCAAGTCGAAAGTCTGAGAATCATCCTTGATTGCTCTCTACCTTATGCTTCACAGTTGCTCCTCACATTGTGTGTTTTTTTTTCAAGATTTTCTATTAATTTATTTGACAGAGAGAGAGACAACAAGAGAGGGAACACAAGCAGGGGGAGTGGGAGAGGGAGAAGCAGGCTTCCTGCTGTGTAGGGAGCCCGATGATGCAGGATCATAATGACCTGAGCCGGGGTCATAATGACTTGAGCCAAAGGCAGATGCTTAACGACTGAGCCACCTAGACGCCCCTCACATTGTGTTTTTTTAAAAAGATTTGTTTGTTTATTTTAGAGCACACAAGCACAGGGGGAGGGCTAGTGGGAGAGGGAGAGAGAATCTCAAGCTGACTCCCCGCTAACTGAGGACCCTGACCGGAGACTCCAACTCACGATGCTGAGATCATGACTCTAGCTGAAATCCAGAGTCCAAGAGTCGGCTGCTTAACAGACTGAGCCACCCAGGTACCCCCGATCCTCACATTGTTGGTTTTACTTCCTGAATCTCTCGAATATCTTCCCACCTTTCCATCATCATCCGTCAGACCCTTGCAATTTCAAGCCTGTGGTACTACTGAAGACTGTTAAAGCGAAGGGGGGCATTATAGCCTTTATAGGATGAGTTGTGAACTGGACTGTCTGGATTTGACTCTTATCTCTGCCACTTATTAGCTTTGTAATTCTTGAGTAAATCACTTCTCCATTTATTTGTTTCTTCACAGTGTACTATGATAGTACACTGGGTAGTTGTGAGGACTAAATGAATTAATACACATAAAGCACTCAAATAAATGGAAAGCCCTTAGTATAATACCTGTCATACACTAACTGCTCAATGAATGTTAGTTATAATAATCATTTTGTACCGACTTCTCAGTCTTTAGTCTCTCCTCCTTCAATCCTGTAAGTCTGATCATGTCGCACCCCTAACCAAAAAGATGCAAATAGACCCTCATCACCTTTAAGATCAAATTATAAAAATCTCTTTGGTCCTTGTCTACCTCCCTAATCTCTTTGGAATTGCTTGCTACTTCCCCCAAGGCACTCCAAATTAGATTTTTATGGACAGATGATGTTCTCTTAATCTTATAGGAAGTATGAATAAAAGCATTTTAAGAAAACATTGACATTTTTTATTGATCTATACTTAATCTAAGTAAAGACTGTGTGTTTGCTATGCAAATGCAGCTTTGAGGCAAGTTCCCTAGGTAGTCCCCTTTTCCAGCTCTAACTGGATTGCTGCCCCATTCCCCTTTTACGTAGAATTATGAAACGGCAATGCAGCATTTCAGCTGAGACCTAAAGGAAGAAAAGGAACCAGCACTGTGGAGAATGGGAAAGAGTGTTTTGGGCAACGGAAACAATGTATACTTAGAGGGCGGTCTGGGCTGGGAAGAGCTTGCTATATTTTAGCAACTGAAAGGCCAGTGTGGCTGAATGGTGGTGAACAAGAAAGTAAATATAATGGAGAGGGATGGAGAGAAGGGCAGGATTCAGGTCTTGCAGGGCCATGTAGGCCATGGTAGAATTCGGATTTTACATAAAATGGGCCACAATTTATTTGTTATATAGGGGTTATGTAGAAGAGTGATATAATGTAAATTTTACTAAAATTGCTTTGGCTTTTGTGTGGAGAATGCATTGGGAGTTGGGGCTGGGCAAAAGTGGAAGCAGGGATACCAGTCGGGAAGCTACTATGGTGTAGTATACAGCAGGAGATAGTGATGGTTTGCAATAGGAGATAGTGTCACTGATGGACCCATCAGAGGAAGGTGGGAGGTAAGGGAATGAGAAAGATTATGCTTAAATCACTGGCCTGAACAAGTATAGTAAGTAGACTATTTGTTAAGATGTAGAAGATTAATGATGGAGGGAACAGATTTGGGGAGTGAGATCACAAGTTCAGTTTAGTACTTTTGAGGTTTGAATGTAAGATACCTAAGTGGAGATACCCCGTATGTAGTTGGCTATAGGAGTTGTGAAAGATAATTAGTTAAGAGCCTTTGATCTCAACAACAGCTATTAGTGATTATCAGTAAATAAAAATAATGTTTTCTCCTTACAAGCACGTTTATATATTACCTGACTTACATTTCACAAAAAAGACCCAGGCTCAGCCAAAACTTGCACAATGGCAATTGTGATTTTACCATAAATTCATGCTGTTGTATGCTCTGCAGCATCTAACCTAGTCCTTGAACAATAATAAGGGACTCAATAAGTGTTTTTTTAAATTAATGATTGAATAAAGCCATTATAGTTCTATGCTATTCACTCTCATAAAAGATGCATAGTAATAACTATTTGTTTAGGCAGAGATATTGCGGGTTCGGTTCCCGATCACTGCAATAAGGTGGGTATTACAATAAAGTGAGTCAAATGAATGTTTTGGTTCCTTGGTGCACATAAGAGTTATGTTTACACTATACCGTAGTCTATTAAGTATACAAATAGCATTATGTCTGAAAGTGTAAATACCTTGATTAAAAGACACTTGGACTACAACATGCTAACTATCGTCTGAACTTTCAGTGAGTCATAATCTTTTTACTGTTGGAGGGTCTTGCCTCAATGTTGATGGCTGCTGACTGATCAGGGTGGTGGTTGCTGAAGGTTGGGATGGCTCTGGCTGTTTCCCAAAATAAGACAATGAAGTTTGCTGCATCGATTGACTCTTTCACAAATGATTTCTCTGTAGCACGTGATGCAGTTTGATAGCATTTTACCCACAGCCAAACTTTCAAAATTGGACCCAGTCCTCCCAAACCCTGCCCCTGCTTTATCAACTAAGTTGATGTAATGTTCTAAATCATTTGTGTCACATCAACAATCTTCACAGCATCTACACCAGGAATAGTTTCCTTCTCAAGAATCCACCAATCACTGATCACCATAACAATAATTAAAAAGTTTGAAATATTGCCATGAATTTCCAAAATGTGGCAGAGATACCAAGTGAGCAAATGCTGTGGGGAAAATGGTGCCAGTAGAATTGCTCAACACAGGGATGCCTCAGACTTTCAATTTGTCAAAAACATGGTATCTGCCAAGTGCAATAAAGTGAAGCACAATAAAAACAAAGTATGCCTGTATATAATTTTAGACTTTGCAGGGTGCCTACTGTGGTGTGAATTCATATGTTGATACTCTAATCCCTGAGGTGATGGTATTAAGAGGTGGGGCCATTTGGAGGTAAACAGGTCTTGAGGGTAGAGCTTTCATGAATGAGATTAATGACTTTATAAGAACCCTCGGAGAGTTCCTTTGCCCTTTCTGCAGTGTAAGGACACAGCAAGAAGGCTATGAATCAGGAAGAGGGCTCTCACCCAGCCAGGCTGGCATCTTGATCTTGGACTACCAGCCTTCAGAACTGTGAGGAATATATTTGTGTTGTTTATAAGCCATCTAATCAGTGGTATTTCGTTATAGCGGCCTGAACAGATTAAGTACTTTTACATCCATTGTGGCATTTTAATTAAATATTTTATTAAGCTTTTTATTTTTTTAATTTTTATTTTATTTTATTTATTTATTTGAGAGAGAGACAGAGTAAGCGAGCATGAGAGGGGAGATCAGAGGGAGAAGCAGACTCCCCATGGAGCTGGGAGCCTGATATGGGACTCGATCCCAGGACCCCGGGATCATGACCTGAGCTGAAGGCAGTCGCTTAACCAACTGAGCCACCCAGGTGCCCCTAAGCTTTTTATTTTGAGATAACTGTAGATTCACACACAAGTTGTAGGAAAAATACAAAGATGCTATGTATCTTTTACCTAGTTTACCCTAATGGTAACATCTTGCAAAACTCTAATTTACAATCAGGATATTGATATTGAGATACAGTCAAGACACACAAAAATTCCATCAGGGCAAGAATCAGTCATGTCGCCCTTTTATATACACCCACTTCGCTCCCACCACTGCCCCCTTAACAACCCTGGCAACCACTGATCTCTTCATTTCTGTAATTCTGTCACTTCAAGAATGTCACATAAATAGAATCATACACGATGCAATTTCTTGGGATTGGATTTTCTCACCGGGGATTCACTCAGATTATTGTGTATAGCAATAGTTTCTTTCTTTTTTTTTTTTAAGTGTACAATTCAGTGGTTCTTAGTATATTCACACAGTTGTGCCACCACCACCACAATCAATTTTAGAAGTTTCATCACCCCAAGAACAAACCTTATACCTTCTTTAGCCATCTCCCTCTGTGATATAATAGGAAATGCATTTGGTCTTCGTCCCTGGATCCTGGCAAAAAACTCCCAGCACCCTTGGAATTTTCTGAGTGATTAGAGTGTTTTTCATCATTCTTCGTTTTATCACACCTGAGTTTATATTAATGAGGTGACTTCCGAAAAGCCCCTAAGTACCCTAAGGGTGGGGGCTAGTTGCCAGGGAACCAACCATGATTAATGGGTTGGAGCTCTCAGGCCTTTGCCCTTACCTCTGGGGAGGGGAGATGGGCTGGAGATCAGAGTTCATTGATTGGAAATACTTCTTCTCTTCTCATATAGAAGCATTTAGTGCTATAAATCCCCTTCAAGTGCTGCTTTCTCAGCATCTCACAAATTTTCATATACTGTTTAAAATTTTTCTTTCAGTTAAAAAGTTGTATAATTTTCCATTTGATTTCTTCTTTCATTTCCTGGGTTATTTAGCAATGTGCTATTTGGTTTACAAATATTCTTTCTGTTACTGCATTTGAGTTTAATTGTGATTGGAGAACATACTTTTTATAATGGAAATCCTTTACAATATATTGAGATTCTTTTTATGGCTCAAAATAGGGTATATACAGGTAAATGTTCTATGTGCACTTGAAATATATGTGTATTATGCTATTGTTGATTGGAGTGTTGTATAAATGTCAATTTGATTTAGTTGGTTGGTAGGCGAAATTGGTATGGCCCTCAGTCATACAAGGAAATAAACCCCAAAGTCACAAAGACTTTTCTGTTACTTCTAGAATTTTTATAGTTTTAGCTTTCATTTTAGTTCTGATTCATTTTGAGTTCATTTTTTTAAAAAGATTTTACTTATTTAGGTGCCTGGGTGGCTCAGTCTGTTAAGCGGCTTCCTCGGCTCGGGTCATGAGCCCAACGTCCTAGGATCGAGTCCCATATCGGGCTCCCTGCTCAGCGGAGAGCCTGCTTCTCCCTCTCCCTCTGCCTGCTTGTGCTCTCTATCTCTCGTCAAATAAATAAAATCTAAAAAAAAAAAAAAGATTTTACTTATTTATTAGAGAGAGAGAGAGAGAGAGTGGGGGGAGGAGCAGAGGGAGAGGGATAAGGAGACTCCATGCTGAGCACAGAGCCCGGCGTGTGGCTCAATCCCACAACCCTGAGATCATGACCTGATCTGAAATTGAGAGTCAGATGATCAACCCAGCCACCCAGGCGCCCTTCGAGTTCATCGATGGTGTGTGGTGTAAGATAAAGGTCTAAATGTATCTTTTTGCTTATGGATGTCCAGTTGTCCTAGCAGCATTTGTTGAAAGGACTGTCATTTCTTTTTTAAAAGAATTTTTAAAGATTTTATTTATGTATTTGACACAGAGAGAGAGAACACAAGCACAGGGAGCAGCAGGCAGAGAGAGAGGGAAAAGCAGGCTCCCCACAGAGCAGGGAGCCCAATGCTGGGCTCAATCCCAGGACCCTGAGACCATGACCTGACTTGAAGACAGATGCTTAACCGGCTGAACAACCCAGATGCCCCAGGGCTGTCATTTCTATATTGAATTGCCTTGGCACCTTGTTAGAAATCACTGACCATAATATAAAGGTTCATTCTGGACTCTCCATTCTGTTCCATTGATTTCTCTATATCTTCATGTTAGCATCACAGTCTTGATAACTGACTTCATAGTAAGTTTTGAAATATGGAGGCAAAAATTCTCCCATTGACTCTCTTTCAAGGTCATGTTTGTTATTCTGGATCCTTTGCATTTCCATATCCATTTTAGGATCAGCTTGTTAATTTTTTTTCAGCTTGTTTATTTTTGCAAAAGAAAAAAAAAAGGCTACCAAAATTTTTATAAAGATTTCATTTAATTTATAAATCAGTTTGGTGAGAATTGTCATCTTAATAATACTGAGTCAGTTCATGATATGGAATTTCTCTCCATTTATATAGATCTTTAAATTACCTCAGCAATTTTTGGTGTATGTTTTGGTGTATATTTTTAAGTATTTTATTTTCTTTGATGGTATTATAGAATTATCTTCATTTCATTCTCACAGTTTTTTCATTGCTAGTATATAGAAATAAAATTTATATTATTTATCTTTTATCTCATATTCCTGTTAACCTCACTTATTAATCTAGTAGTGCTTTTTTGTGGATTTCATCTGAGTTTATACTGGTGATTGTCATCTCTCAAAAAAGCCAGTTTTGTTTCCTCCTTCCCAATCTGGATGCTTTTTATTTCTTTTCCTTTCCTGATTTCTCTGGCTTACTAATCTCCAGTTCAGTGCTTAATTTGAGTGGCAAGAGTGGGCATTCTTGACCGTTTCCAGTCAAAGTGGGAGAGCATTCAATCTTTGACCATTGATACTATGATGATGTTATGATGTGAGCTATAGACTTTTCTCATGTCCATTATCAGTTTGAGAAATTTACCTTCCATTCTGACTTTGCTGAGAATGTGTTTTTATTTGTGGTAAAATATACATAACATAAAATTTGCCATTTTAGCCATTTTAAGTATATATTTCAGTGGTATAATGTACATTTACATTGTCGCACAGTCATTACCACCATCTACCTCCAGAACTGTATCATTTTCCTAAACTGAAACTCTGTACCCATTAAGCATTTCCTCCTCCCAGCCCCCGACAACCACTATTGTAGTTGCTGTCTGTATAACTTTGACTGCTCTAGGTACCTCATATAAGGGGAATCATATATTTGTCCTTTTGTGACCAGCTTATTTCCACTTGTCTTCAAGGTTTATCCCTATTGTGACATGTGTCAGAATTTCCTTCTTTCTAAGACTGAATAATGTTCCATTTGTGTGTGTGTGTTACACACACACACACACACACACACACTATATTTTGTTTATCCATTCATCTGTCACTGGACACTTGGGTGGCTGCCACATTTCTTTGTCCATTTGGGCTGCTGTAACAGATTACCACAGACTAGGGGGCCTGTAAACAGCAGAAATTTCTTTCTCACACTTCTAGAGGCTAGAAATCCAAGATCAAGATGCTAGTATGGTCAGATGAAAGCCCTCTTCCTGGTTCACAACCAATGCCTTTTCTCTGTGTTCTTACAGGGCAGAAGGGGCTAGGGAGCACTGTGGGATCTCTTTCATAAAAACACTGATCCCATTCATGAGAGCTCCACCCGAATAAATTAATCATCTCCCGAAGACCCCACCTACTAACGTGGTTGGGGCCCATCACCTTTGGGAATTTGGATTTCAAGGTATGGATTTTGGGGGACATATTCAGACCACTGTACCACCTTTTGACTATTGTGAATAATGCTGCTGTGAACATGGGTGTACAAATATCTGTTGGAGTCCCTGCTTTCAATTCTTTTTTTTTTTTATTTGACAGATCACAAGTAGGCAGAGAGGCAGACAGAGAGAGAGGGAGAAGTAGGCTCCCCATTGAGCAGAGAGCCCGATGCTGGGCTCGATCCCAGGACCCTGAGATCACGACCTGAGCTGAAGGCAGAGGCTTTAACCCACTGAGCCACCCAGGCGCCCACCCCCCTTGCTTTCAATTCTTTTTGGCATATACACAGAAGTGGAATTGCTGGATTATATGGTAATTCTATCTTTAATTTGTAATTTTTTGAGGAATTGCCATATCATTTTCTGCAGTGGCTACACCAGTTTACTTCTCAGCAACAATGCACAAGCATTCCAATTTCTCCACATCCTTGCTAATACTCTTTCCTTGGTCTTTCTTTCTTTCTTTTTTTAATACTAGCCAGTCTAATGGGTGTGAAGTTGTTCTGTGCCCCAGTCTTAATTTATAAAGGTTACTGAGTGGCAACATGGAGAGATTGATGCCATTGAAAGAACATTTTAATGTTACTTATGGTTACTCTAGAAACAATAGAAAATATTCCTTTACCTTAATCATCCCAGAGCCAGGTACCAGGCAACCAGATAACATTCCTGTAGTTCAGAGCCTGCCAAAATTATTTAAACTACCTAATCTTAAACTGTTTACGCTGCCTGTCTTGCCTTTCCCAATTAAGTCAGTGGACTATACCTATCCTTCCTTTATCACACAGTCACCTTTATAAATTAAGGCCTGGGCACAGAACGGTTGGCACAGTGTGCTAGGTGACTCAGGGTTCAACGGAGGGCGCTTGTTTCTAGAGTGCTCTTGGCTTACTGACTGGCTTTACCAAACAGTGAGTGCTACCAGGGAAGGCGTGGCTGGCTCTTGGCATGTTGGCACTCTGGAGGCCACTGGTTCATGATACATCTGCTGAATGCTGCCATGACCTTCCAGCTAAATCAAGGAGAACCTCGAAAGCATGAGCCTCCATGGCACTCCTCACTTAGTCTGGCTTACCTTGGACAGCTTGGTCCACTGGGCCAAATCTGATTTCCCTGGTTTGGCACACGTAGGTTCCAAAGGTAAAAAAAGGGGAGGGATTTTAGCTACCTAGAAATATAGGCCATTTTAAAAGGAAAAAAAAAAAGCTTAAATTGGGACAGGGATGGTCCCAGTGAGAGGTTCCTTAGAGGCATGGGGTCCTTTTTCTCTCCCCTCTTTCTCTCTTACCAGCTGGAGACAAAAACTAAAGACTGTGGCTTCAGGTGGCTACAAGCCTAAAACACAGGGGAATAAAAGAGGAAAAAAAAGACCATGGTTTTAGGCCCATGGGGATACAAGCACAAGGGGGAAAAAGGTGAACTTTACACCTTATGTACTGAGCAAATGCAGGTCTGACAAACATACTGCTAGCCCTAGATTACTTATTGATTTTATTTTTTTAAACATTTTTATTTATTTGAGAGAGAGAGAACAAGCAGGGAGGAGGAGCAGAGGGAGAGGGAGAATCAGACCCCTACGGAGTGGGGAACCCAGTTCAGGACTAGATCCCAGGACCCCAGGATCATGACCTGGGCCCAAGGCAGATGCTTAATCAACTGAGCCACCCAGGCACCCTTATTGATTTTATTATTTATTTATTTATATTTATTTTTTAAGATTTTATTTATTTATTTGACAGAGAGAGATCATAAGTAGGTGGAGAAGCAGGGGGAGGGGGGGAAGCAGAAAGCCCAATGCGGGGTTCGGGGTTCGATTCCAGGACCCTGGGATCATGACCTGAGCTGAAGACAGAGGTTTAAACCACTGAGTCACCCAGGTGCCCCTTATTTTATCTTTTAACGATTTATTTATTTATTTAAGAGATAGAGGTAGGGGAGGGGCAAAGGAGAAGGAGAGAGAATCTTAAGCAGACTCCAAACCTAGTGAGGAGCCTGATGTAGGACTTGATCTCACAAACCTGTGATCATGACCTCAGCTGAAATCAAGTCAGACATTTAACCAGCTGAGCCACACAGGTGCCCCAGCCCTGGATTACTTACTGATTTTAAAACAAACTTCTAGGTACAGGGGGAGAAAATGAAATGTAATTAAGTAATTATGTATGCATATATAAGATTATAATATAAATATATAATAGAGAAATTGTATATATATACATATATGTGATTATATATAAAACTAGATTAAAACAAAGCCCCAAATTTGATCGAGTTCGAAGTCCAAAATTAAATGCTAAAGAATTTGTATAAGTAAATGATAAAAAGACTGCTGATTGGCTATTGTGCCTCTACAACCTTTGTTCTGAATTAACTTTAACATTTGCTAAACTACATCAATTGATAAGGCCTTTATGGACTTAATCAAGATGGGGCTCAAATTGTAGCTGTATCTGGGAATCTCACTGAACTTCAGCATTCTGTCCTCTATAATCTTAAGAAGGTAACTAAATATAAAGTGAAGAAAAAAATTGGTTTGTTTCACTCTAATTGTAGCTTTATCTAAGTTTCCAAAATTATAATAGCCATTGACCTAAAATATTCCATTTAGACATATGTGGTCTGACACAATAAATAGTAACTTAAAATTAAAGTAGGTCTTTGACAGTAAACAGCAAGTGTTGGAGAGGATGTGGAGAAAGGGGAACCCTCTTATACTGTTGGTGGGAATGCAAGTTGGTGCAGCCACTTTGGAAAACAGTGTGGAGATTTCTTAAGAAATTAAAAATAGAGCTTCCTTATGATCCTGCAATTTCACTATTGGGTATTTACCCCAAAGATACAGATGGAGTGAAAAGAAGGGCCATCTGTACCTCAATGTTCATAGCAGCAATGGCCACAGTCGCCAAACTGTGGAAAGAGCCAAGATGCCCTTCAACAGACAAGTGGATAAGGAAGATATTGTCCATATATACAATGGAATATTACTCAGTCGTCAGGAAGGATGAATACCCAACTTTAGTATCAACATGGGTGGGACTGGAGATTATGCTGAATGAAATGAGTCAAGCAGAGAAAGAGTCAATTATCATATGGTTTTACTTACTTGTGGAGCATAAGGAATAACAAAGAGGACTTGGGAGAAGGAGAGGAGAAGTGAGTTGGGGGAAATTGGAGGGGTAGATGAACCATGAGAGACTGTGGTCTCTGAGAAACAAACTGAGGGTTTTGGAGGGAAGGGAGTGGAGGGTTGGGAGGGCCTGGTGGCGGATATTAAGGAGGGCATGTATTGCATGGAGCACTGGGTGTGGTGTATAAACAATGAATCTTGGGGGGCACCTGGGTGACTCAGTGGGTTAAAGCCTCTGCCTTTGGCTCAGGTCATGATCCCAGGGTCCTGGGGTCGAGCCCCACATCAGGCTCTCTGCTCGGGGTGGGGAGCCTGCTTCCTCCTCTCTCTCTCTGCCTGCCTCTCTGCTTGCCTCTCTGCCTACTTGTGATCTTTCTGTCAAATAAATAAATAAAAAATCTTCAAAAAAATAAACAACGAATCTTGGAACACTGAAAAAATAAAATTAAAATTAAAAAACATAAAAAATAGGTCTTTGAGGCTTACAGATTGGCTTAATGAAATGGAACCCCACTGACCCCCAGTTAAAATCATTAACCTGGCCCAATATAAGTTAAAACAGGGGGATCAAGAATTAAGACTCACTATACAAAACCTAATTAATAAAGGGGTGTATATCTTCACTACTTCTTTGATAGCCATTTTTGCCTGTTCTTAAGTCTAAAAAAAATAAAAGAGTTGTGTGTGGGTGGGTATTCCTCATGGTAGATCACTACTATCTTTATGCTATGGCCCCTACACCAGACATCCAATATTATTAAAATTACTGATTTTGTTCAGTGAATAACTGGCAAATATTTTGCTCTTATAGATTTGGCTACCATTTTCTGTTCAGTATCTATTTCAACAGCCTCTCAGCTATAGTTTGCTTTTTCCTCTGAAGGGACACAAACACTTCCAGGCTACCCATGGGACATCTCAACAGATGTGCCATCACACATAATCTTTACAGACAAGGTCTTTTTTTTTTAAATTTTTTATAAACATATATTTTTCCCCCCCAGGGGTACAAGTCTGTGAATCTCCAGGTTTACACACTTCACAGCACTCACCATAGCACATACCCTACCCAATGTCCATAACCCCACCCCTCCTCTCCCAACCCCCTTCCCCCCAGCAACCCTCAGTTTGTTTTGTGAGATTAAGAGTCACTTATGGTTTGTACAGACAAGGTCTTAACTATATCCACCTTCCTATAGGAGCAAGGTATGACATTACACTGATAATCCTCCAAGGAGATTCAGTAAATACACTCATTAAGGACATACCAATCCAACATCTTTCAGTCCATCTTGGGTTCTGATGACAACATATTTCTCATTTACAAATTTTATTCCCAAATTAAAATTGACAGGCACTTTTGTCAGTCACTCCCCCCTTTAGACCTGCCAAGCTCCTTCACCAAAGACACTTTGGCAATGTCTTCTCATTCTTGCTGGAGTCTGGGCCACTTCTGATGGCTGTAAGTTGACCAAGGGCTTCAGGTACAAGAACCCCCCCGCAAATCTCATACCATACACCATTAAAACAAAAAAAATGACTGGCTACCTGCAGGGCTTTCCTAAAAATAGAGGCTTTCATAGACCTGATCCTGTGATCCTACATACTCTGTTGCCTAGTATGCTTTGAGTCATGGAACAGCATCCCACAAACTTGGCACAGCTACAGAGGCCTTTTTAAAAGAGGATGCAACCACACCTGGGCTTTCTGACATATTCTGCTTGCAGGAGGGGGTGACTTTCCCTGTCCTCAGTCCCTCGCCAGATGCCAAGAAGTCACCCCTCCCCCAGATGCTTGGATACCTTGGAAACCCGCTGGGGTTAACTGAGTGAACAACAGTACAGTACATTTATCCCAATGGCACTGCTGACTGTCATACGTGATTGAGCTAAGTGAAATGTTGCTGCTTCCCATCCTTTAGCCAGGATATCCCTCATAAAAGATGGGACCCAAAAAACAACACACTTAGCCAAACTTCAGGCAGTCATTTTAATACTGGATGCCCCAGCCAAGGAATGGTACTATTTTTACATTTATTGTAAACCGATGGCCATTGCCTTAAAATGGTCTCTTTCAGGTTAAAGAACTCCAGGAATCTCTTGCCTCATGGAAACCCAAAATATGAAAGGACTCATGTCCTCTAAATATAAGACCTTGCCGAAATACTCATTCCCTTTGGAGTTAGAAACAATAATAATAACCAAAGTACGCATTTCATTTCTTAAAATATATGATTCCTGGCTCTTGGAAAAGACACTCAACAGAACTTCCGTGTTTCTAGTAGGTCCCAAATAGCCTCTTTAACTAAGAGACATAATGGTCTTCTCAAACAATTCCTTTTCAAATTTCAGTCTCTATGAGTCTCTATCTCACCCCAGGCCTTAACCAATCTTTATAAATTTTTGACCTTGCTCTATCCCATGGGGGCTGGAGGCCAGATCCAGGGTGCATATTCTCCTAGGACCTGTTAACCATAGATTGTCCCATAGGCAGGTCAGCTGCTCATCTGATATATGACCCATTTGAACCTAAACTTCCACCCCAAATAAAAAGCCTATTAAGTGCAGCTACATACCATGCTGGTGATTGTAGTCTTATTACCACAGGTCTGGATACTTTCATTGGTTTATAATCTGGAGGCCCAACTGTCCATTGTTTCAACCAAACATGGCAAATGCTAAGACCCACATCAACCTGAGTGGGTAACCCCTTAAAAAGGATACCCCAAGTCCCTAGATGACATTGCCCTGGTCTGGAAACTTACTGCTGGAGATGACATCATTTCAGACAATATCACCTCAATCCAAGACCTCACCACTGGAGACGAGTTCACCCTAGGTGCTAAGACTTCCAAACACTATGCATGAACTGCCTCTCCTAAGGCACAAAATGGACACAGGACATTTTTGCTTTTCTTCCTTTGATATTAGGGATCCTATTATGTTCCTGAGCTCACTGTCTGCAGAGCTCATGATCCTGCTATACTCCTTGCTCTTTGCTAAAATGTACACTCCTATACTCCCAGGTCTAAAGGGAAATCTGGTAGCAGTTACTGCTATCTGTGTCATTCTAAAAAGTAATGGTGATTATTGTGCTCCCCAGAAGACACCTGCCTCTTATCAGTAAACCCCTCAACTTCCTGGGGAGAGGACCACTCATTCCCAAGTGCCTTCTACTACTCTCCTCCAGCTATCTACCACAATCTCCTGCCTTGCTTCTCTGACCATGACCACCACAACCACTCCTTCCCTTTAACTACACACAAATACCACTAATCTTTACCTAAACTTAGCAGTTCATACCCTCCAACAACACAACTTCCAGGCCCGCCACCTTAACATGAGCATATTTCTAGCACACTTTACAACTCCACTAACATGTCGTTAGATACCTCCTAAGTTTCAAATCCACTTTCTTAGCTAAGGCCATAATAAGTAAGAAACCTAGTTATGCGCTGACCTACAAGGATTTATACCTTTACTTGTGTTCCCCCTTCTTCTTATTCCCATAATAAAACGTTTTTTCTCATTTGGGACAACTTGAGCCTTACTACTGAAAACCTCTATTACCAGCACCCCAAAGTTTTTTAAATATGATTTCTTTTTAAAAGAAGATTTATTTATTTATTTATTTTAGACAGACAGAGAGGAGGGAAAGGGCAGAGGAAGAGGGAGAGAGAAGTTCCAGCAGACTCCCTGCTGAGGGAGAAGCCCCAACACAGGGCTCCATCCCATGACCCTGAGATCATGACCTGAGCTGAAATCAGGAGTTGGATGCTTAACTGATGAGCTACCCAGGCACCAGCCCCCCAACCCATTTTTAAATCTAGTATGATCATCTGTTTTTATTATAGTGCTTATATAATTTACATTTAATATAATTATTGATTATAATATAAATGTATTTATAATTGCCATTTTGCTATTGTATGTCTCATGTGTTTTTTTCTCTTCTATTTCTTCTTTACTACCTACATTTGCATGAGGTTGATATTTTGCAATTTCTATTATCTCTATCTTACGTTTGCCTTGGGCTCAGTTTGCTTTACTTTTTCTAGATTCTTAAGGCAAAAACTTAGATTATTGACTTGAGATCTTTCTTCTTTTCTCCTATAATGTCAAGCTATAATTTTCCCTCCAAGAATGGTTTTAGCTTTACCTCATATATTTTAACACATTGTGATTTGGTTTTCATTCAGTTCAAATTTCTTTCTAATTACCCTTGAGATTTCTTCTTTTACCTATGAGTTATTAGAAATATATCGTTGAATTTGCAAGTACTTCTGGATTTCCTGAATTTCCTTCTATTTTTGATTTCTAATGCCATTGTGGTCAGATACATACATTGTATAATTTCAATTATTTAAATTTTTTTTATTTTTAAAAATTTTAATCCTTTTAAATCTATTGTAGCTTGTTTTATGGCTGAGGATAGGCCGTAAATGAAAACAATATTAGATGTTCCATGTACACTTGAAAATAAAATGTGTATTCTTTTGTTGTTGGATGGAATGTCCCCTAGATATCATTTAGAGTAAATTTTATGACAGTGTTGTTCAGGTCTTCTTTATCCTTGCTGATTTTTTTCTCTAATTGTTCTATTAATTGTTTTTTAATTTTATTTACATTCCATTAACATATAGTGTATTATTAGTTTCAGATGTAGAGTTTAGTGATTAATCAGTTGCATAGAAAACCCAGTGCTCATTACATCAAGTGCCCTCCTTAGTGCCCATCACCTAGTTTTACCTCCTCCTCCCACCTACCTCCCCTCCAGCAACCCTCAGTTTGTTTCCTATAGTTAAGAGTCTCTTATTGTTTGTCTCCCTCTCTGATTTTGTCTTACTTTGTTTTAACTCCCTTCACCTATGATCATCTGTTTTGTTTCTTAAATTCCACATATGGATGAAATCATATAATTGTCTTTCTCTGATTGACTTATTTTTGCTTAGCAAAATATCCTCTAGTTCCATCCATGTCATTGCAAATGGTAAGATTTCATTTTTTTTTGATGGCTGAGTAATATCCCATTTTGTGTGTGTGTGTATGTGTATTTGTCACATTTTCCTTATCCATTTATCTGTCGATGGACATCTGGGTTCTTTCTGTATTTTGGCTATTGTGGACATTGCTGCTTGTTCTACTAATTATTGAGAGTAAGATATTAGAGATTATTCTCCCTTCAGTTCTATCAGGTTTTGTATCATTTATGTTGGGGCTCCTTTGTCATGTATGTATTTATAATTGTTATGTCTTCCTGATGAATTGACTCTTCCTCACTATAAAATGTCATTTTTTTTTCTCTAGTAATACTGTTTGTGTTAAAGTCTATTTTATCTGATGTTACTTGTGGTAGGCAGCATTTTAAAGATGGCCCCACAAGATTCCTGTTCTCTTCTTATTTATTCAGATACTAATCTGGATACTGTTATGAAGTGATCAATTTTCCAGATGTAATTAAAGCCCTAAGTCAGGGGCACCCTGCTGGCTCATTCGGTAGAGCATGTGACTCTTGATCCTGGGGTTCAAGCCCCGTATTGGGCATAAAGCTTACTTAAAACATTTTTTTTTTTTTGGAAAAAAGCCAAGTCAGTTAATCTTATACAAAGATCATCTAGGTGGAACTGACCTAATCAGGTGAACCCTGTAAATACAAAGTTTTTTTCTGGCTGGTGCTAAATTAAGTTGACAGATTCAATGCCCAAGAATGATTTGAAGCTCTATTGCTTGTGTAAAGATAGTAGGGACCATGTGTCAAAGAAATGGGGACCTCAGTTTTATGGCTGCCAGGAATGGAATTTCTGCCAAAAACCTGAACTTGGAAGCAGATTCTTTGAACTTCAGAGTAGATGCTTTTTTTTTGTTTGTTTGTTTGTTTAGAAGCAGGTTATTCCCTAGGGCTTCCAGATAAGAGGCCAGCCTGTCCAACACCTTGATTTTTGCTTTTTGAGTCCCTAAGCAGAGAACATGCCTGGACTTACGGCCTGTAAGACTGTGAACTAATAAACTGTTACTGTTTCAAGCTGCTAAATTTGTGGTCCTTTGTTACAAGCAATAGAAAACTAATGCCTTGGGATAGCTGCTCCAGCTGTCTTATGGTTACTTACAGTTTGCACACGGCATATCATTTTCCATTCTTTCAACCTATCTGTGCCTTGAATCTAAAGTATCTGTGTTAGACAGCCTACAGTTAGATCCTCTTTTTTTTAAAGTATGCTCCCCACCCAGCATGGAGCCCAGCATGGGGCTGGAACTCATGAGCTTGAAATCAAGACCTGAGCTGAAATCAAGTGTTGAATGCTTAACTGACACTGAGCCACCCAGGTGCTCCAGATCCCATTTTTAAATCTAGTCTGATCATCTATTTTTTATTTTAATGTTTATTTCATTTACATTTAATGAAATTATTGATCATAATATAAATGTCATTATTTATAACTACCCTTTTGCTATTTTCTATGTCTCATGTATTTTTTTCTCCTCTGTTTCTTCCTTACTGTCTACTTTTGCACTAAACAGATATTTTCTAGTGTGCCATCTTAATTTTCTTTATTTACTCTAATTGTTGAATTATTTTCTTAGTGGTAGGTCTGGGAATCACAATATGCATCTTAACCAAAAACAATATACTTCACATTAGTCCTAACTTATTTCTGGTAGTGTATAGAAGTGCTTTAATATTGCTTCCTTTCCTCTCCCTTCCTTTGTGCTATTATCACATTCATCACATCTTTATGTAAATCTACCAATATTTTAATAATTATTGTTTTATGCAGATGTATTTTAAATCAGTTGTGAGAAGGAAAGAAAAATATGTTTATGTTGTATTTTATGTTTTCCTATGTAATTACCCTTACTGGTGTTTTCTTTCTTTGTGTGGGTTTGAGTTACAATTTCTCTTCAGCCTGACAAAGTTCCTTTTTTTTTAAATTAAAAAAAAAAACCTTCTTTATTATTTTTTTTAGCCTGATGAATTTCTAAAAATTTCTTATAAGGCAGGTCTGATAGCAATTAGTTCTCCTGGGCTTTCCCCCCCCGGGAATGTCTTTTTCTGTGGGGCCTTCAATTTTTAAGGAT
>NW_022631430.1:0-89452 GCF_010015895.1 Lontra canadensis
GGGATTAGTTGTTTGTAGGTCCTCGGACAGAAATCAGAGGTGGGGGGAAATGAATCCTGGCATTTGAAAACAGAACATAGAAAATATCACCACCTAGATAAAGGAGTTTTTAGAACGCCCCCTCCAAACCACAATAACAACAACAATAAAAAGAAAACCAAGTAAAAACCAAAATAATTACCAGACAATACCACACATTTTAGGACTACCTGGAGGCACCCCCACTTTCATAAGACCCTGAAGATAGAATATTTGCTTCACCTTGGCTTCCCACTCTTCCGTTAGGAATCTCTCAGAGCAGCCCCTCTTCCTATGGAAAGCCCAATGCTACTATTAACAGTAGCCTTTGCAGAGGAGGGAAGAGGAGAGGTAGATATCACAGACAAGAGTACTCTGAGCCAAGTGGTCTACACAGGAAGGCAAGACTGGTCCTCTTGAGCCAGAGGGTAAGCAAAGGGAACTTCCAAAGAGTCACTGATGGTGTCAGTGTCCAGCCAGGACAGGAGGAGTCAAGATAGCCAATGTACACCAATGTCTCCCAAACCAACGAGCTTGTTCAAGACACAGATTCCTAAGTCCCAGCCCTGAAGATTCTGGTCCAGGAGGCCTAGTGTTTTGTTTCCTCACCATCACGTCCAATCAAATTATCAACCACTCCACTGTACGCTCCTTCTCAGGAGAGGTGAACAGAAAGGAAAAACCTTCCAGACACACCACACTCGGTAGGTTCCACTGGTGTGCATGCTCTCGTGTGCCGACTTGCTTCTGCTCACAGAGCCTGCACTCACACGTGGTGTGCTTTCTTAGTCTCTCTCTTGCTCTCTCTGATGGGAACCATCACATCAAAGGCTGACGGCAAAGTTCCTAAAAGGAACTTCGAAGAAACCTGGTAATCCCGAGTGACCCAGGAAACATGGGCACAAACATACGAAATACCTCAAAGGATTTTCCCAGATATTACAACCATGTAATTGTTAAGAAATGAACAGCTGCATGGCCCCAGAATCAAATACTGGTCACTGCCTGGAAGGCAGCGGGACCACTGTGAGCTAACCCCACTTTGGGGGAAAAAACTTGAAAGACACGTCCAACTCAGTGAGAACAAAGGAGAGCACATGCTCCACCAGCCCAATGCGGTGATCAGCATAGGCTGCAAAAAAATAAAAGAAATACAACACTTCAATTTAGCAGGCACATGTACACACCCTTAAGTAGAGGGACTGACCAAGATCCGAGAGGATGAATCCAGCGAGCAGAGAGCAGGCAGGCAGACATAATCAGCACACTACAAACCAGGGGAAACCAACAAGAAAATGGACTAACAGGAGAGCAATAACTTTAAAATGGTGAAAATAGCAGCTAAGCTGAGGGTGAGCAGATAGCAGAAGACAAACCATAATGAAGCAGAGATCTTTCCCCCCCAAAATCCAAAAGAAAAGAAATAACTGCTAGAAGACACGGGCAGGTGTGAAAGGCATAAAAGAGAAGCCCACAGAATATAACAACCAAAAGAGAAAAAACGAAATAGGGGAACCTGAAATATTTCACCATCGTGGGCCAAACTGAAACACTGTGGGGAAGCACTGAGTACAGACATTTTAGAAAAGTTTTGAGAGAATATGTTATCAAAAGGGGAAGAACATCGAATTATAATCCAAGTCAGGGTTGGGGGGAGCTGGTAATAAGGGATGAGCAACACTAAAAGCTCAAAGGCGATTTTACCGATTGGGTAGACAGTTTTTGTTTTGTTTTGAAATGAAGATGCCAAAACAAGCAGATTTCACAACAACTACAAGCAAAAGTATGGTTGTCATGCGAATGAGGAAGGGAAGGACACAAAAGGAGATAATACAGCACCTATCTGACAAAATGTCTTGGCCTTGGTAAAACGTTAACCTTGAACATGGCTGGCCAGGGTGTTTATCCTGTGAACGGGTTCCCCAGAATCACATAGCTTCCACTGGGGCCAAAGACCCCCGACATGCAGAACAACAGGCACTGGCAACATATGGAATACAACTAGGCCCTTTAAGCGTAGCATGAAACCTGTCCATTTATTCATGGTTGGACTCTTACTATCCAGCCAATAAATTAGAAATTCAAGATTAAGAAGGTCTCAGTTAAACTAAATCTGGTAGTACTCCCCCAGGCTTCTTTTGGTTCACATTGTCTGGTGACCTGGAAGCAATTATGACTTTAAAAAATGAAAGAGCCGGAAAATATTCTTCTGGAAGCCTGGCCCTGAATCTGTCCTCAAGAGAATAGGCGTGGCTAGTAGACAGTTTAAGAAGGAGGGTTGGGTCAGTGATGACTAATGTGTAAAGAAAACCAACTTTGGGACCTATTGCTCCAACAGAAATCCAGCACTCTGGGTAAAGCTCCCATAAGACAGAGACATTCACGTTCAAACATTACAGAATCAAAGGAGAGGCCAGCCCATTACCCCACTTTGGGAAAAGAAGCATTTAAGACACCCCCAAGGGGATCCAAGAGACCACTGACATTTAAATCCTGAGGCTGAAAGGAAGAGGCCAGGACTTCCACCTAGTCACTGAAATGCCTTTAGAGAGAGGTCAAAATGTCTCAAAATCAGTTTTTCAATAGGAAAGTGTACATGTACCCAACAAGGATGACTTTACCTGGCTTTAGATATGGAACCTTGACCACAGACTTTACCCTCCCTGCCGCTCTGCCTTCTTCCATGTGTACTCAACAGGAGACTAACGGTCCTGTTTTCCCTACTTAATCATATATACCAAACCTCAACCCCTAATGAGGAAGTTCTCCCAGTGTAAATTATCCTAATTTAACGATTTCCCATACAAAGGTATTCTAATATTCTCCCCAGGCTTCTTAATATCTACATCCCTTCACCTTCCCCTGCCATTAACCAAATATCATTCCCTGAAACTCAGGTGTCTCTATCCATGCCCCAATCACTTTACTTTGCCCCCCTTCATGCAAAAGGGTTCCTTTACCATTATACACCACCACACACGCACACGTGCACACACACACACACACACACACACACAATCAACTGGAAATAATCTGCTGGGCAACTGAAAGGAGGAAGGGGCCCTCTGTACCGTTCATCCCAGCCTTCTGCCTGACTAATCTACTATAGCACTTTCTAGTTCCCCTGGAGTTTTTTTCTACCCAAATATTTCTTTTGGTTCTACCCCAAGGGATAAGTCTTATAGGAGACACTACATCCTCTTCCCAGATACATTTAATTCCTCTGTTTACCGAGAAGACTAAGTAGTTACCCACACATGTCTATAGTGTGGACACCTTCATAGACTCCTTGGTACCTCCATGTTTAAAAACCTGGCCTATAAACATTTATGAGACTGCATACAAAAGAATTTTAACTATCTGTTAAACACATGAGAGCTTACTCATTCAAATGAATGTAGCTACCTCCAAAGTAGTCACCTTGGGAGGCTAGACGTTCATCTCAACAAGAGTGGCCAGGGCTTGCGATCTCCCTGGAGCTAGCTCTTCACTATGACCACCCCAGCCCTTTCTAATCCAAACCATACCCTTTCTCAATCTCCTCACTAGTGCTGGATCCCCATTCATTCCAAGAAAATTTGATGTTTAAAAACTGCCAAAACCAAAATCTGTCTAGTCACACAGTAGCAACACCCTTGAAGAGTGATATAGTCTACTATCCACAGCCTAAACTCGTTGTGTGTGTTGGGGGTGGGGAGACTGGGTTTGCCAGCCATCTCAGGTACCTCATTACGTCCATTTACTATGTCATCTGCAAAATGGGCATCAATGAGTCCCTACTTAAAGTTGAGAATAGGAAGCGCCTGGCTGTCTCAGTCAGAAAGCCCTCCTTAAACTGGACTTGGGGTCATAAGTTCAAATCCCATGTTGGGCATACAGCTTACTTAAAAAAATAAAATAAAATTGAGAAGAGCACAATAGCCATAAAAGGAACAAAGATAATCAATTCCAACAATGAAGGAGGCAAAAAGCAGAAGTTTGAATCTCACTCACATTTTCATACAACCAGTTTGTTTAGCTTTTCTACCCATACATTTTCCCTATTATTCAAGTACTACTTCCGTCTCCTGCTGTAAGGAAGTAATTTTACTGCATTTAAGGAAAACACCTCATCATAGCTTTATGCTAGACCTAGGATCTAGCCGTAAGATTTTATACAATTTCTAGATATCACTGATATCTAGAAAACCTAAGCAATCACCATGAAATTAGTCAGTCCTTGCCAAATGCAAAGTCACCTCAAAATGGCACGCTAAGTTACTAGGGTCATTTTTGGTTTGCTTTTTAGCGCTTCTCATTTCTCCTAGATCAAAACTAAGAGTTGGCGTTCCTCAGTCTTGGTCTTCGGCAGAACCATGTGAATATCTGGTGTGTCTTTCACACTCCAAAGTTGAATCACTGCAATCTGAGACCTGAATCCCTTTTGTGATGCTTCTGTGTCTTCCATGCCATGCACTGTGGCAGTGGCCCTCAGGCATCTCCATTTCAGTACACGGCATTTGTGATAAGGATTTTTTCATCTAAAAAGGATTCCTCCTCACCGAACTTTTACCTTTTTTTTTTTAAGTCTCCTGGACCTCTCACACAAATATTTGGAAAGGCCGTTATCAGACTTTTTTTTCCACTCTCTCCAGACTACAGGCTCAACTCACTTTGTATAAATTACTCATATATACAAATATATACATATACATACATAGTGTATATATATATATATATACACACATATATATACACACACACATATATATACTCATCATAGTATACATATATTATATATATATATATATATATATATATATATATATAAAATGTGTTGTCTCACAGAATTTCAAACTTCCAGTACTGAATCAACCTCCCTACCTGTCTATACGTTCCCCAAGGTCAGAAAGAGTATTTTCTGCTTCTTTTAATAGCCACTCCCAATACTGTCTAGCATGATACAAGGAATACAATATGTGTGCAGTAAATACTTGCTGAACTACTGGGAAAAACTGAAAATTCTCGCTAGGTCATATGGAAAACAAGAATTCCGTGTAAAAAGCCCTGTCTGTGGATGCCTTTTACTTTCCTTGCTCTCTCCTAAACTTCCTCTTCTTTCTTTTCCTTGCTTCCACAAGAAAGACAATCATTGAAATAAAACTGGGCCAGGGCAAAACAACAAAGTCAACTTCCAATTATCTGAGCGTGGTTTAGCCACAGCTAATTTTTAAACCCGGCCAACTTATGGACTGCCTTCTGCCACTTACGGTAGATGTATACTCAGGGACAACTCATTTTAATGTCTCCCTAAGCAGAATATAAATCGGAAGGTGAATCTGCTGGGTAGGGGGGCAGGTAGAGAATAATAACGCATTTCCAGGCCAAAAAGAAATTATTAATTTGTTAACTGATCTGCTGTTTTAAATTGGCCTGCTATCGCTCTCTCCCTATATTGGCACAGCTGACTGTTGGCACCAAAGTTCACTCTGGCTGCAGAAAGAATCTCTATTTTACAGCCCATCTTTTTTTCAGTGTTCAGAAGTTTGGTTTGATGATACCTGAGCTATTCAAAACGTGTTTTCTCCCATCCAGTCGCTGATGAACATCCTTGTCATAGAGCCATACAAGACTCAGACTCTATCTACCACCCTTCGTAGAACTTCCAGATGTCAGAGACATCTGGAAAGCCCAACCAGCTGTAATTAAATACAGCAGCCCTTTTCAGAAAGCAATGGTTTTTTAAAATGTCACCCCAGTAAACTAGGCTTGGGTCATTTTTTAAGCATGGCCCAAAATGTCCCCTGAAGTTTCAATTGGATATGCAGTCTTCAGTTCCCGCCCTAAAATACTGAGCAGTGTTACAGCACAGCTGTTAAAGAAGCTGCCACTTCCACCTCAAAGGTGGATGCAATAATGGAGTGATGAGCCAAGCTATTTCTTCCTACCACATTGTAAATGCTAAATATGTACTAATACAACAGGAATATGGAGAAAGAGCACAGAGAAGCAAGATACACAGGGAGTGCTCAGGAGCCATTGATAGTTTTAGTTCTGCCACCGTGTTTACCACAGAGTAATATAAAAGGTCACAGGACTCAATGGAATAAGAAAAACTAGATTATAATATAGTAACAGATGTCATTTATTGGGCTCCTGCTATGGACCTGGTCTGCCACATAGCTATTATTCTGTGTAATCTTCATAGTCCTGGGAGACTGGGGTTTTCATCTCCATTTTAGAGATGAGAAAACTGAGGTGCAAGAGAGTCGAATGAGTTGCTTCCTGTGACGCAGCTAGGAAGTAGAAAAGCAAGGACTCGGACTTAAGGCAGTATGTCTCCAAAGCCCTCCAGGTAATTCTGAGACATGCAGAAGTTTAAGAACCACTGCAAGATACTAACGTCTACAAGGTGTGACCAACTAAAACTGAGTAAAGCTTCATCATCACAAGACACCTCAGCACCTCATGGATCCAGGTGGAGAGTGCACTGACTCGTTCCGGGGATCAGGGTCACATACAATGAACTTCTCTACATCCACAGAACTTGGAAAAATGGAAGTCTGCTTGTTTTCCTTGTCCCCGGACACCAAAATTGTCACAAAACTTGACTGTACCCTTACACGGCACCAACACTAAGATTTCGAGGCATACCTTAGCAATGAGGTAACCAAATTTTGTTTCTCAGCCGAAAATCAGTAAAGAAGCCTGAAACACAAAGCTCTGCCGCCCCTCAGTACTCTCAATTTTTCACGGACGCTAAACTTAAGATCTTCTTAAAATCCAAATGAAGACGTATCCTGCCTCACATATTCTCAAAGAATAAATCTGAAAATTACCACATCTTACAAATAATAAATCATCGCTCTTCAAATTCATCACAATTCACTGACCAGGGAAAATATGACCTTGACATGCAGCCTGCAGCCACTTTTTAAACAATTATCCATTTTTAAATGTTTTATGGGGAAAGGGTGGCTTCAGCTTAAAAAAGAAAAAGAGGGAAACAGAACAGCATATTTGAATTATGGGGATAGAAGCAGAGTTAAATTTTACTCTTGACCAGAATTCAACTTCAGTTCACCAAAGAAAGTTTTCATCATGAAAGACTGCTTTCAAGTTATGAACAGTAGGAAAGGGTACGATTTAGAAAGAGAACAGTTTCTACATTACTTTAAGGATAACCATTCAAAAACTGGCATTAAGAAAGCCTAGTTAGTATGCGAGATTATGTAAAATACTGTACTAGCATCCTAGTGGCTGAAAGGCAGATTACCTATTACCTCCCTCTTCGGCCATCCTGGTGCTAAACCTTCTGGCAAGCATAGACTCATAGCTAACTGGAGCTCCAGCATTAAGAAACTTCCTTTCCTTCTAAAAGCTCAAAGGTCTAGGGTCCTCCTTCCCCCCCTTATGTAATCATAAGTGGCTTGTCCCCTTTCCCATCTGCTTTATCCCAACAATGCCCACTTTCCCCAGGGCGCTCTGTTCCACTCTAGTTAGTGTTCATTTTCCCACCAGGCTTAACCATGAACTCCTCCTCTCTCCATCCCAGATGCTGGCTGATGCTGGAAAACAGCTCCCTACCCCACTGCAGCCATTCTATTCCATCTCAAGTTTAGCTCAGCCTAGAATCAATGAACCAGTCCAGATGCCCAACCCCTGATTAGCGCCTCTCCTCCATGCGCCCACCCCACCCTCCAATTCTGGCCCAAGGCTCTAAGGCCACTGTTCTTTTCTCCTGTTTCACTCTGGAATTTCTATAATTCACCTCCCTATATCTAGGATTCCTTCCACTTGCAGACTGGAAAAACTGGTGTATTCCTACTTTCAACTTCTTTCAAGGCCATTCTACTTACATCGGTGAATTGCTTCCCCCATCCAGTATGCTTATTTTAGTCTGAATTTTCTAACTAATGCTTAGACTTGTAAGCCCTGGATCTCAGCTAACCTCTGCTGCTTGGGACCTCCCAGGACAACAGCTATCAAAGGTAACTTTTTACCTTCCCTGACACTTACTCCACAGGACATGTGAGTAAACACTTTCTCCCTTTGGTTCCTTATTCCGCCCTCTTTCACATTCTGCATTTTTTAGCCTATATACTATCTCTAAATTCTCTATTTCCCTATGAGTAAATAAATGTATATTCCTTCCTACATGCCCGTTTCTCTACAACCCTGTTTTTACCCAAGATAGTCCTGTCTCTCACACCAACCATAATGATTCTAGCATGAAAGTGTAAAGAGCCTTAAAGGTTCTTCAAAGTTGACTTTGGAAAAACTTAGCCTGGAAATTTCAGGGCTCCACTTTTTCCTTAGTTGGCCCTGACGTGTAACCAGTGATGATCACTTTTCTTCCCCGTTCACTTCCTAAACGACCCTCTTCCCGACTTTTCTTTTTGCCTTCCTTCTTTCTAGTATTCAAGTCCTTTTCTCCCATATCTGTTCTCCTAAATGAAGCCCCTCTCTGAAACCCATAATCCAGACTCATCATGTGAGATTCTCTGCCACCTGTACTAAACACTTTTTTCATATGTAGTGAACTACAGCATGAATAAAGCAAACAGACCCCTGGAAGAAGCCCCTTCGCTTCCCCCACCAAAAAAAGTCTAGGCCACTGGGAGTCTATGCTCTATCAGCTCTAGGTAATCAAAACAGCCAGATCTTTGAGCGCCCTTGGTGCTGCCACCATTTCCTCTGGAACTCCCCTGCACTCTGCCCAATCCAGACTCCAACAAAAGAACTTGCCAAGGACTTAGCTTTCCTCTGCCCTATCCCAATAATTTGCTGTCTTTTCCTTATGGCCTATTCTAAAGAAACAGTCCTCCTTAACCCCTTCCTCCATCAATGGCTCTCAAGAGCCAGAACAAAAAGAACCCTACCCTTGCTGTGTAGCTGGTAACAGGGTCAGCCCTTTTAAAGTCAGTTTGAGTAAGGCTCTGTACCTGATGGCCTGGGCCCCTTGTTCTCCCCATCTATCCCAAAGGCAGCTGCCCAGTTGCCTTATCAAAAGATGAGTCTGCCTATCAATAGCCACATGGCTTACTCAAAACGACCATGTCCCTCCTAAACTCTATCAACCTTCAGATTCTCTTAACTTAAGCCACCAAGTCCCCTGCTCCTCCTAGCTGCCCCAGTCCTTCTTACTAACTTTGCCTCTCCATCAAAATTTTACAGGTTCCTCCCCCAAACTTTTGCTTCTATTTGGAGGCTCTGGGTGATTTTGGGGATTGGGTTATCCCATCTAATCCCCAGTGGAATCCTCCAAATTTCTTTCTTGTGTGCTGTCCTCTTCAGTACCACATGGTGACATTGCCGTCTAATTTGAGTACCCCTAAACCCTGCTCCCTCCCAAAATAAAGCTTCCACTATCCCAACATTCAAGGACAGGTCAGGTAAACAGAGAACAAGATGACCTTTAAAGTCCCTTCCAACCTTGCGACTTTATTACAAACCTAATCCACTTCCAACAGCCTTCTAAGTTGAAAAAGCCATGCGGCCAACCAGAATAATACTAACCTACAACTGTACCCACAGAAGTCTCACCAAAGATTTTTGCAATTATACTCCACCTCTGTGCTATGGGGACGACCTCCAAACTGCCTTGAGAGTATTCAGCTGTCGCTCTAAGTTAGCAGGCCCCCTTCCCACTTTCCCGTAAAGAGCCCCTAAACCCTGGGCTAGACGAGTCCTGGCCAAGCGACGCCTGTCCTTACTGTCTACTCTAGGAGACATCAAGAATGAATAAGTATCACCACATCGACAGCTTCCTACAGCCAACACTGAAAATTTCAAAACAATAAAACAAAAACATAGTGCTTACACTGGGGGAGGGGGAAGGTGCGGGCAAAATAGAAGGGCACCTCCACTGGCCTGGGCTGTTGGCCTCCCGGGTTTGCAGTGTGCTTCCTTCTCGCCTTTCCCCTTGACCACATCTTTCCCTACAACAATCTCGCGTCCCTCCATAACACGAAATCCCCAGCCGAGGTGCGGTCGGCTCCTCCCAGCCCTACCCCGGACGTCCCTCGGCCCAGCCTTCCCTTCGGCGGGACCCCGGCGAGAAGGGCCCCCTCCACCGTCCAATTCACCTCCCTGTCCCTTCCCGGGCCTCTGGGCGCCCCTGCAGGGCTCTGTCCCGAAGCAGAACCTCGAGGAGCCAAGCCCACGAGGCCCGTCGCGGGACCCACCCCCCCTTCCTTCTCCCAGCACCTCGTCCTCCATGCACCCGGCCCCCGGGGCTCTTCGTCGTCGTCGTCCGGGCTCGTACCGCCCCCCCGTCGGGGGCTCCACCCCCCGCCTGCCCCCGCCCCCAGGACGGCCCCCTCCCCACCACGCACCGCCTGCGCCCTCTGCCCCGGCACGGGACTCCCTTTGGCCTCCGTTCCCCGCCCAGAAGCGGCGGCGGCGGCGGCGGCAGCAACGGCTGCGGCGGCCCCAGCAGGAGCAGCAGCGGCGGCGGCGGCAGCAGCGCCGCCCCAGCCCCGCCCCGCCGCCCGCCGGAGCCCCACGCCCCGCCCGCCCGCCCCGCCGCCGGACTGCTCCCCCCGAAGCCCACCACTAAGCCCCCCCACTCCCCAGCCGCGATCCGCTCGAATCCAGCTCCGCTGGGCCTGCTGTCTGTTCCTCACGCCCCTTAGGACCCGGGGTGGGGGAGCCCTAGGGTTCGCAGCCATCCCTCTCCCTCCTTCAAGGGCTGGGGGATTGCCCCTGATTCCGAAACCCGGCCCCGTAACCGGAGCCTCCCTCCTTCCACCTCTCGGCTTCGCTCTCAAACCCCTTGCCTCCAGGCCTGGCGCGGAGCGGGTGGAGAGCTTGCACGCCGGATCTCCCCCTGGCTTGCTGGGGCTAGTATGAATTGCCCCCATCTCATCCTCCTTCAATTTAAGCCCCCTCCCCGCCGCGCCCGGCCCGGCGGCCCCCGCCCCTAGAGCGAGGGCAGCAGAGCCAGGGCGCTCCGAAGTCATCCCCCGCCTTTTTTCCAGGGACTCGGATAATTGCCCCTGCCCCCATCACAGCACTCCCACTCCCGAACCCAGGCCCCGCCGCCACCTAGGGGTACCCCTTACCCTACGGTTCCCTCACCCCAACACCGGGGAGAAAGCAGCCCTGAGGAGCAACCGTCGCACCTCCCCTCTGAGGTTGGAGGGTATTTTCTCCAGGTCTCTTCAAGACTTCATCACGCCCCCCCCCCCCCCCCCCCCGCCAAAAAAACAAGCCCTTTCTCGCCCTGCCCTCCTGGCCAGCCTCCCTTCGGATCACTGGATCCTTGCATGGGGGGGGGCGGGGGTGTTAGGGCTAGGTAGTTAACAAGACCATAGCCTCCACCTCCCTTTCTGAGGAGTGGGGTAATTCCAATGGTTCCCCCCCAGGATCAACCAGACCCCCGTTTCCATGGAGACCCCCGCCCAGCCAGGAAGAAGACTCAGATCGTGGAGAACAAGTCTCACCTGGCTAAGGGAGAAGGGGGTGAGGAGGGGGTAGGATAGGGCAGGGATGGGGTACGAAGGTGGGAAGTGGAGGGGAGCTGTCCCGAAGGGAGGGGCGAGGACAGAGCAAGCTCCAGGGAGCGCTACGTCCGGGGACACGAAGAGGACGGCGCCCCCGGGGGGCAAACACGGCGGCCACGGGGCGAAGAACGGACAGGGTTGGGAAAAGGCTTAAGATAGAAAGAAGCGGGTGGGGGGATACGAGAAAGCCGGGGAGTCAAAAGGGGTGGAGGGGTTGGGGGAGAGAAAAAAAAGACGCACCTGTTCCCGGGTCGGCTCCGCGGGGAGGCTCAGGCCGCCACCCGGGCTCCCTCTTACCCACTCTGAGCCGCCACCCGCCTAATACTGCCCCGGTCTGATGCCCCCCCTCCGCCCCTTATCGCCACCGACCTCCTTCTCCTCTCTCTCGGCGGCGGCGGCGGTCGGACTCTAGGAACTGAGAGGAAGAAGGGAGGGCTCGGCAAAGCGGAGGAGAGACAGAGCCACACACTGGCAGCAGCCGCGGCAAGCGAAAGAGTGAGGGGGAGAGCGGTGTGTGTGTGTGTGTCTGTGTGTGCGAGCGAAGCCTGGTGGAGTGGGTGCCGGTCGCAGGGCTCGACGGGAAGTGGAGTCCGGCGGGGTTCGCGGGCGGCGCCAGCCGCTGCTCCACGGGACTACAACTCCCAGAATGCCACCTGCTGGGGGGGAGGAATGGGGAGGTGGAGGCGAAGGGAGGGAGCGAGCAAGAGAGGGAGGGACGAAAGCAGGGAGCAAGCGGCGGCGAAGGGGGCAGAGCCAAGCAGCCCCGGTGACACTGGGAGGGGAGGGGAGGAGGAGGGGATCGCTGCGAGGACCAAGCGGATTCCGGAGAGGGAGGCAGCAGCAGTGGCTGCAGCAAGCCGGGCAAAAAGCTAGACTCCCAGGAGAGGCGGAGGCACTCAATCCTAGGGGCTGCAAGAGCCCCACGCCCCCAGCCCTCCATGCCCCTCGAACGGGAAGGTTGAAGAAGAGAAAAGATCAGGGCGCCAAGGCCAGGGGTTTCTGTCTCTTTCCCCCAAGGCTCTCTACCATATGCCCCGACTTGACTTTCTCAGGCCACTGGTGCCCGATCCAGTGTGCAAATCCAGAGACCCCAGATCTCCCCTCCCCGGCAGCACAGAACAGACACATTCAGTCCCCTTCTCCCAGGGGCCTGAGGGAAAACCCCCCCGTGCTGGCAGGGTGTGACTCCCCCCTTCTTCCCGCCCCCCCTCGTCGTCACCAATCCCCATGTCCCTCCCCAGAACCCCTCCCCTGAAGCCTGGGCTCGCTTCTCCCTACCTTACAAGAAACGGAGTCCCTCCGGGGGCGACCACCCAGCCCCCTCCTTTATACTGGGTCCCTACCCACCAGTATCTCCTTAGCGTTGCCCCCCTCACCGAAGTAATAGTGGGGGCGACCCGAGTTGGACTGGTGGCTACTTTCCCTCAGAGACTAGCCGTCCTTGGCCACGACGACCCTGTGTAGAGATAGAGAAGCAAATTAATACCGCCCCCCAAAGTTCGGGTCCCCATGGAAATGGCTTACAAGGAAAGAGGGGTTGGTAGTGGAAGTGAGCTGGGGGTGAATTTCAATCCTCAAACCTCGTTCTAGGCGTGGAAATCCAGGGATTCCTCCCTTTCCTTAAAAGCCATCAAATCGCTTGGTGGGGGTGGGTGTGGGGGTAGGTTATCTAAACCCCAGTGTCCACAAGACTCAAAGCGACGCTACATGTAGGAATAAGATACTAACTAGGCTGCTGCCGCGGGAGGGAGAGTATATCGCCACCCCCACCCCCAGGCCGTCGTCCACCCCTAAACACAAACCCCTAGGAGAGTCAGATGGCCTAGGAAGGGGGGGGGCGGTGGGAGTGCAGGAGAGTGAAAGGGTTGTGGCGGGGAGGGTCCACGGCCCCCTGAGAGCAAAATCCAGATGCTAAGAGGTGGGTGGGGGGTGCGGAATAATTGCAGACGGTGTCTTTCCTTGCTTTTCCCGGAATCGCCGCCGAACACCGTCTAACACTCGCAGTTGCTTACCAGTCAGTCCCCTAGCCCCATTTGTGCGCGTGAGGCGGCCGGAGCCCGGGAAGCCCGGGCACAAACTCCGCGGAAGCTGGCCTTCGCTGCCGCCGCGCTGCCGCGGGCCTCCCTCCCTCCGCTGGCGGCCCCGCCGATCTACCTTCGCCCCCGGCCGAGGCCAGACCCCGCTCGCAACTCCACGCCCCTACTCCACCCCCGGCTCCCCCCTTCGCCCTCTCCCCGCGGGTCCGGCCCAGCCCCTAGCGCCGCCCCGCCCTACCGCTCGGTCCCGAGCCCAGCAAGTGCCCCGAACTCGCCCCCCGCCCCCACACCCAGGCCAGTCCCGCGGGGCCTGGTTTCCCCCTCCCGCCGCGCCCCGCCCCCGAATCCACGTCCTACTTCACCACCCAACTCGGCCCGGTCCGGGTTCGGCCCGCGCCCAGGCCATCGGAGTCTCCGGTTCGGTCCGGTGTGCGGCCACCCACCCCGCCCTTGCCTGGGTGCCGGCCTGGCCCGCTGCCTGCGCCCGCCGAGCCGGCCCAGGCGCGCGGTCCGGGTCTGGGTCCCGGTGCCGGCCTCGGTCCCAGCGGCGTTGCCGCGTCTCGCCACGAGGGCTCGGTCCACGCAAGATCCGAACCCGCGCGGGGTGGGGGCCACGGAAAGCAAGTTTCTTTATCTTCCCTCCGCCCCCGCCGCAGGGCCGCGCCATCCCCCACCCCCACGGCGCCCCCTTCACCTGGGCAGAGCCCCCCGGCCGCTGTCGCAACTTTGCTCTTCTCCACGCCGCCGGGGAAGCGGGCGAAGCGAGAGGAGGAGGGAGGTGGCGGGGGGTGCTGGGATCAGGCCGCTGGGCTCCGGGAGGACACGTGGGGGAGGAGGGGAAGGAGGAGGAGGAAGGGGGGGCGGGCCTGCAGTTCTCGGGGCTCCCCCTGCCAGTCCCGGGGAAGCCGGAACCTCTCCGGGCAGCCGCAGACCCCGCACTGGCCACGGGGGAAGAACGGAGCCACCTTCCCCGGCCAGCCCCAGGCTCCAGGAAGGGGGGGGCAAGCAACGCTGCTCGGGGTCGGAGAGCGAGCGTTTTCGCTCATGCTTTATGTGTGACTCTGTATCTCTGTTTAGTCTCCGAGTATGGGGGGGGCGTGGGGTCTTGCCTGCGGGGGGTGCCCCCGCCGGACGCCCCGCCCCTTCCCTGGCCCCCCACTTCCCTAACCCGGCGACTTCGGTGCAGGGCTCTGGCGCTCCGGCCCCGAGGCCGCCCGCGGGCGCAGCCCCAGCCCCGGCGCCGAAGTGGGACAGGTGCTGGGGAAGGGAAAATGCCGGGGCTCGCTGCTTCGTCTCGCGTCTCCCGGGTGGCTCACCCTTCGTGGCAACCTTCCGTGCTGCAAACTCCCTGGGCCGCCTTCAAAGGACAGCCCCTGGCCTGGGCGTGGAGGCACCTTTGGGGGGGGGGGTGTTCCTGGAGCGAGAGGCCTGAGGGAGGAGGGGAGGGAACGAAAGGTCTGTACTGGGGGAAGCCTGCAAGACTTGGGGCTGAAAACCTGGCTGGAGAAAAACTCGGCTTCTGCTCGCCACCGCCCCCCGCCCCGCGACCCCGGGCTCCTCAGTCACCAAACCGAGCCCCCTTGACCCTTACTCTTTACCCTAACGACTCCCCGCCTGGCTAAAGGAATAAATCCTCATATGTGTTTACATCCCAGGCCATCCCGCCATCCCCAGGACTGAAGGGCTGAGAAGCCTGCGGTCCACGCTGGAACTCTGATGACTTTACATTAACTCCGAGGAGGAGAGCAGCTTGCGAAGGAGCTGAAGCTGCCGGCAGACTTGCTTCCAGTCTTAGGGTGTTTCTTAGCAGCTCCAACCCTGAGCCCGCGGTTGGGACTTCAAAGGCATCGCCTCAGCCTAGAGGGTATTAGGGGAGGTGCCCAGCAGTTCCTGGAGGGTTCATGGCTTTGTAAACACGGAATGTGAAATGAAAAGCAGGAATTTGGGGAAAAAAATCTTTATGTGCAGATATATTGATATTATTTATTATGTATTTATCTACACTAAGGAAGCGGGAGGGTCATTTGGACTAGAAGGAAGCCCTGACAGATTGCTGTTTTCCTCCTCCTCCTCCCTGCCCCCCTCCTTTGTCCCAGGCCCAGAGAGGTTCCATCTCTAAGCTAAGGGGTGTCTTCTCTCATTTGGAAGGACTTTAGAGATGGCAGCTGAGACTTGCCTGGTATGTCTCCCTCACCTGGTTTAAAGGAGGAGTATTGCAGATGAAGGTAAGCCGCTAAGGTAGCAGTAGTGGCATTGCCGTTGTCTAAGGCCTGGTGTTCTGTGACCTCGCTGGCTTGTCCTCACCAGTCTCAAAATCTACCGCCAGCGATGTGGCCTTAACACTTACCATTTCATTTTACTTTGGGAACTTCTTCACTAGCTGTCTTACGCAGCCGGCCATTCCCACCCTTCTGTGCAACCCCCCACCATACACACACACACACACACACACACACACACACACACTTTAGAGAATGTTTGGCCTAAGTTGCACCAAGGGAAAGTGAAAATCTGAAATGATTCCTTTAAACTAACCAGCATACAAATTCTACAGTGAGGGATCACCTCTATTGGGCCTGATAATGCAGGCCCCACCAATTCAGCTTTGATTTAAATATGCTGTCTTCACTGATTTTAATTCTTCTGGTAATTACTAAATTTCTACTTCTTTTAAGGGCCTTGGGGCCTTGGGACTACTTTGCTCTTCGGTTTGAGGCTGAAATGGATTATGGACACCTCTGTTCCCCACTCATCTGTATCTCATCATTTGGCTGCATCGTTTATCTGGCGAAATGAAGATTGGGGCAAGATGGTTATTTCCTGGCTGAAGCTCTAGTTTCTCTGAGCCCTTCCTGTTGGGGGCCATGCTTCCTGCCCTACAGGAGGTGATGGGAAATCAAGGAGCAGGGTGGGGAGAGCTGTGGGAAACATTGTAAAGAGTACAGATTAATGATTATTATATTTGAGGCTAGAACCACCACCACCATAACAACAACATAATAAATAATAATACCTTTGTACAATCTCAGGATGTCTACAAAGCCCTTTCACTTGTGTTCTTTCATTTGTTTTCTCGCTACAATCCTCAATTTTGTAATTGAGGAAACTGAGTCTATGAGCATATATGAAAGGCTTGCTCAAAGTCACATGGCTAGTGAGTTCTTGAACCAAGACTGAACCCCAGTAATCCTGACCCCACATCCAGAGTTCTTTTCAACATGGTCTAGCATCTCCATTTAATGCCAAAATGTTCCTTTTCATACAGTTTTTTAAATAATTGTTTCTTAGATCAATAACAGCTACCAGCTTGGGGTTGGACTCTCAGAGAGTCGGCTTGGTGTGATGGAAAAAGGATTGTTTGGAGAGTTCTAAGAACCAGATCCTAGTTCTGTCCCATCGATGGCTAGCAGTGGAACCTCAAGCAAGCCCTAACATTTGAGTAGGGCCCACCCAGTGCCAGGCACTGTGTTTTGGGTCTTCCTCCCAATTCTAAAATATGGAAATCAATGCACCTATCCTTCCTCTCTCACAAGCACACCCCTGAGCATCAAATGAGATAGTGGATAGGAAAGAATTTTGTGCACTGTATATTACTGGACTCATACCAGTGTTACTATTATCAGCATTGGCATCACCGGCCTCCCTAACACAGAGACCTAGGGGTGACATGGGCCTGGGCTCTGTTCTCCTGGAGCTGACCAGACAAAATAGGGCATTTAAGGCTCATGGGGGTAATTTAGCCTCAAACCAACCTCCGACTTAATTCATAACATAATTGTTCCAATGCTCTGCTTTGTTCTGCAATCAGAGGTCTTCCTTGTGTTTCTGGTAAAACAGCCCAGTCCTGTAACAGCGATGATGACAACAATGACAATAATTTCAGTGGCTTAGATTGTCGGAGTGTCAGAAGGAAGCGAATTTGATGCTTTTGGTCATCTCTTCATCCCTAGTCCGCCCACCCCTGGTCAGTTGAAAGTGAAGTCAGATCTGGAACTCAGAGTCTCAGGACCGTCAAAGAGCTCATTTTAAGCCACTGCAGCTGGAAGCAGACTGGGGAGAGAAAGGTACAGAAAGAGCCTTGCAAATTCAGGAAAGAAAGAGTGAGGCTGGTACTAGGTCATCAGGGTTGACCAGGAGTTACATATGTTATGTGCTCTATAATGCTTCCCTTTGTGCCCTGGGAGGGGCCGTGGGGGAGAATTTATCTCCCCTGTTTGCTCTTCATGTATCTCAAATGCACTAACCTATTGCAGCAGGTTGCTGCTGGAAATGCATTCCAACAGCCCACTGCATGCTGAGGAAGGCCTATTCTCTGCCCTCTAAGAGCCCTGGGTCTAGATGGGGACACAGCATGTCTGGTTAGACTTAACTTTGTAAACAACTAACAGCCTTTCTGGATTTTATAGCCAAAGGGGGGAAAATGAGGTAGGGGGCTAAAATCACCCCCAGAGGCCTCTCAAGGTCAAGCCTCCCCACTTACCTAAGACTCCTAGGCACTTAACAAAGTTTTTAAGCTGGAAGAAACTAAGAAATGATCTGCCCTCCTGAAAAACTGGCGATGGCTGCCCACTGCCAACAAAATCAGCTCCATAAGCCTTCACCTAGCTTCCACGGCCCTCCCTGTTCTTGTTCCAGCCTCCCTCCCATCCATGTCGCTCACAAAGCCTCTGTTCTCACGAAACCAACCTTCTCACCATTCCTTGACAAGACAAGCTCTTTCTTGACTGCTCCTTCAGCATCTTCTTCTATGCCCTTCTGGGCTTGTTGAAATCCCACTCAACCATTACTCATGCTGGTTCTTTATTCCACTTTCCCGGACCCCGACTCCCTCCTCATGGAAGTTAACTGCTCCTCAGGGGTTTCCCCCACCCTACTGAGCTTGGCTGTTCCTTTATTGGGCACTTCTACCCTCTGTCTCTCCAGCTAGATTTCCACTTCCTTGGATTTCCCAGCTGTGTATCACAGCCTCCTTTCTCTCCCTGCAACATCCCCTACCATGACATGGAGTAGGCCTTCTACAACTATTTGTTAAATGAATGAAAGAATCTAATCCTTTTATTTCATAGTCGGGAAACGGAGGCCCACACCTGGCTTCCCTTCTTGCCCGAGGAAGACTCAGTTTTAAGTTTTAGCCTCCTTGAGTCTTTCTCTTCCCATTTAGCGCCTACACAGTCTCACAATTTACACAGATATGGTTTGAATCCTAACTCTGCCACTTCCTAGCGATATCACTTTAGACCCTTAATTTCTGGGGTGCCTGGGTGGCTCCTTAAGCGTCTGCCTTCAGCTCAGGTCATGATCCCAGGGCCCTGGGATTGAGCCCCGCATCATGCTCTCTGCTCTCCCACTCCCCCTGCTTCTGTTCCCTTTCTAGCTGTCTCTCTCTCTCTGTCAAATAAATAAATAAAATCTTTCCAAAAAGAGACCCTTAATTTCTGTCTGAGCCTCAGTCTTCTCTTATAAAATGGGTGCTAATAAAATACTTCCTGAAAATGTTACAAAGATCAAATGAATTATTGGATGTTAGGCACTTAACAGTGCTTGGCACCTAGTAGATACCCCATAGCAGTAGTTCTTTTTTAAGTATGAGGAATTTTTATTTTTATTTATTTTTTAATTTTTATTTTAAGTAGGCTCCACATCCAATGTGGGGCTCGAACTCACCGACCTGAGGTCAGGAGTCACATGCTCTACCGACTGAGCCAGCCAGGCATCCCAAGTATGAGTTTTTAGAGTTCAGAACTTGGGAGCACCTGCTTAATTCAAGCCTGCGGTCAAAGCACAACACAAACATAAAGAAAAAGAAAGGTGCATTTTTGGCAAGGAAAATGGAATAAAATTTAGCAAGACCTTTCAGCAAAACTATTATCTCTTCCCCCGAAGAGGCTAAAGAATATTGAGACTAGTACCCAGTTCAGTGGCCCACATTCAGTGGGTGCTCACCCCATTTCACTTCCTCTGGCTGTGGTGGTGATGTTGTGCAGGCTCAGAGATGTTGGCATGGGACTAAGCTACCTTACTGAACTTACACATCTCTATGCCCACTCCTGTCCACGTGCCTACACTCGAGTTCCTTTCCACCTGGCCAATCCTTCAAGCCCCACTTCTACGGAGCTCCCTCTGAATGCTTTTGCCTCTGCATTCTTGGCCCTGTCAGTAAGTACTGCTTAGCGCTTAGTGATTTTCCATGCTCTGTGACTTAGTTCTCCTTCCCCATCTGAGGGCAGGCACTTTGCCATAGAAAGCAGCATCCCCTACAATGCACTCCATGAATATTGGAGACTGACTGATAGTAGGCGTTCAATGGGGGCATGGGTCCCCTCAAGTACTGCCCAGCATGCAGTTTGCCAAACCCCCATTCCCCACATGCACACCACTTCTCAAATCCACCACTCACATGATGCCTAGCCTTTTCAGTAGCCATCTTGTCTCGTAGAACTTGTCAGCACCTGGAAGGAAAGGGCCACATTTTACTGTGTCCTCCACAGAGCCCAGCATAGCACTTCCAACATTCACCGAATGGAGTAAGCATGTCGTTTTGCCGCTATAGATAACTTGGTAAATATACCATTCTTAATCTGGGTGTGTGTGTGTTTATATGTATTCTTGTCTGTCTGTTCTTGCTCATGAAGCTACAAGCGGCTCTAGAGGAAGAATTGTCCTAGGGGCTCTGCAGGGAGAATTGGGAAGAAAGTCACAAGATGATCAAAAAAATAAGTTGAGACCTGGGATTTTGATTTTTTAAAAAATCCAGAGAACAGGGGCACCTGGGTGGCTTAGTCAATTGAGTGTCTGCCTCTGGCTCAGATCATGATCCCAAGGTCCTGGGATTGAGTCCCTCACTGGGCTCCGTGCTTGGCAGGGAACCTGCTTCTCCCTCTCCCACTCTCCCTGCTCATTCTCTCTCTCTCTCTCTCTCTCTCTCTGTCAAATAAGGAAATAAAAGCTTAAAAAATAATCCAGAGAACAATTTTCTGCCTTCCACATACATTCAACCTAAACTCTCACGCAAAATTTTCTCAAACTTTAATATACATAAAAATCACTGGGAGGAGCTTGTTAAAATTCAAATTCCAAGGCACCCTCCCATGCAGGGTCTTCCTGAATAGGTCTAGGGTGGTACCTCATACTCGGAATTTCCGGTGTCTACTGGGAATTAGAAAACAGGGGTCTCTTGGGCTACACATTGAAATACATGGAGCACTTTTCCACTTTCATCTTCACCAGAGATCCCCAAACTTGTTACTGCCAAGGGTCTGACTATGTCTTTCCTCTTGTAGATCCCATTAAACATAGTTATACATTACTTAGTATGTACCAGAAACTGTTCTGAGGATTTTACAAATAGTAACTCATTTAATACTCATAACAATCTCCTAACACTCATAAGCACTCATGAGTACTTATGAGTACTCAGAAGTACTCATAAGCTAAGCACTATCGTTTGCCCCTTTTACGGATGAACAAATTGAAGTACACAGAGTTTCAGTGACTTACCCAAAGTTGTCCAACGACTAAGTTTTTTAAAAATTGAAGTCAGATTCACTCACGTAATATAAATTAAAAACTACCATTTTAAAGTGTAAGATTCACTATCATTTAGTACATTCACAACTCGGTGCAACCACTGCCTCTACCTAGATCCAAAATATTTTCATGACCCCAAAATAAAACTTCATACCTATCGGGGTGCCTGGGTGGCTCAGTGGGTTAAAGCCTCTGCCTTCGGCTCAGGTCATAATCCCAGGGTCCTGGGATGGAGCCCCACATCGGGCTCTCTGCTCGGCAGGGAGCCTGCTTCCCCCTCTCTCTCTGCCTGCCTCTCTGTCTGCTTGTGATCTCTGTCTGTCAAATAAATAAATAAAATCTTTTAAAAAAAATAGAGTTAGGGACACCTGGGTGGCTCAGTTGGTTAAGCAGCTGCCTTCCGCTCAGGTCATGATCCCAGCGTCCTGGGATCGAGTCCCACATCGGGCTCCTTGCTCTGCAGGGAGCCTGCTTCTCCCTCTGCCTCTGCCTGCCATTCTGTCTGCCTGTGCTCGCTCTCTCTCTCTCTCTCTCTCATAAATAAATAAAATCTTTTAAAAAAAAAATAGAGTTAGGATCTGAATCCAGGCAGTCTGGTTCCAGAGTCTGGACTCTTAACCCTGTGTGTTCAAAATACTTATCTACTTAAACGGGATGTATTTTCAAGTAATAATTTGCCTTTTAAAAGTGTATCAGATATGGGGTGCCTGGCTAGCTCTGTCAGGAGGGCCTAGAGCTCTTGATCTTGGGGTCATGAATTCAAGCCCCACTTTGGGTAAAGAGATGACTTAAAGAAATGAAAAACTTTTAAAAAGTAAAAAAAATTAACATGTATCAGATACAAATAAAGCTATGTCAGAACTTCTGATCATCCCAAATAGTCACATTGAGGTCATTCAATTCCAGTTAAAGCCAACAACACTTGATGTTGTAGTTAACCTCTGCAGCATCATGAAGGTACGTTTCACTAGACTTTATGAAATACAAACATAAGTCAGAGACTCTCCCAGGCTTTTGTGGGTTGGAGATACTGATTTGGAAGCCACTGATGACAAATCCCTGCAAGATGCCCAGTCAACAATTAGAGGCTCCATCAAGTTGCTCAGTGAACTCTACTAACAATTTAGAAAGTGGGCTCATGCATGTTAGAAAGATTTTCCACACCAAGAAGCTAAACAAGAAAGGAGATGGAGGTTAGCTTTGACTAAACTAGAAGACTCCCAAGTCCAGGAAGTCATTCTGCCTGAATGTTCTATTTAACTCACCAGAGTTCTCCCACCAAGGAAACACATGGCCATATACTGAGGACCAATAAGACAGCCCTTTAACTGACCCCCCAGAATGGTGACAGCCCAAGTTGGACTTACCAGTGAGGCCTTCCAGATCCAAAGCATCTGTTCTGACAGAACCTGAGGTGAGAATGTTATTCCAACACAACACTGATCACATGATTTTTCTCCTGACTTTTCAAGTGTGTGGACAAAAAAAAAAAAAAAAAAAAAACAAAAAACCTGTCTCTTCTGGAGTTTGTAACACCTGTGCTCTATGTCCGAGAGCCCCATTTGATGTTCTGAGCACTTCTCTCTCCAAAGGGATCCTTCGTTGCCCCATCAGAGATTGAAGCAACCAGACTAGATTCAAAACCGTTAGTCCTGGCTTCACTCAGCAGACTAAAACGAACATCAATGAGAGTCTTGAAGGGGAAAAAAATGCCACGAAACACCTTGCTTGAGAAGTGAGAGGAGAATGATGAGCGATGAAGGCTTCCTCATTTTTATTGCCCCAGGGCCTAGCAGAAGTCCTGGCACAGATGAGAAAGCACTCAAAACATGTTTGTTGATTGAATGACTGAAAGAGAAACTTCTTCTTGGTCTGGATGTCATTACGGAGGCATTGTGGAGCTACTCTGTGGGGACAGAGAATGGAGCAAGGTTGGCCTGTGTCTGAAAGGCCCTGCCAGGACCTACACAGATCATGTTTTTCTCTGCCTGAAAATTTCTCCCAGGCAAAGTTCTCAGAGCCTGCAAGTCTCAAAAGTAGATTCCTCTGAGCTCACTGTGTGCTTTATTCTACTGAAGTCAAGTCAGAGTGACTTAATAGTGGCATAGTGTTGTGGGGAGAATCTGATGAGAGCACCTATATAAAAGCATACTGAAAAAGATGGAGAGCTAGGGAATTCTTATTAACTTAGCTGTACTGGCTTTGCATGATCTAAATGAGTCTTTGTGCCATTTGGCCAAGTAGCTTTCTATCTATGGGTCTTACCACTGAACACAAACATATGCAGACATCCCCCCCAACACATATATTATAATACAGTCAACTCCTGTTTGCCAAAATCTAAATAACCACAACTGTCAGAGAATCAGAATGTTCTTTTTGGAATACAGTGCAATAATCCCCTACATTTGTGCGGGGTTTTGCTGGACACAAAGTGCTTCCCCATCCATGACCCCGTTTTTTCTGTTGGTGTTGTTGATTGATGTTCAGAATGGTCCTGAGGCTTTGTAAGAGCCTGGAAAGCCTTGTGAGGAATCAAACAGTAATGACATATGTAGTGTGAGTAACCTTGGCTGTGTGTTGGGCCTCTGAACACCAGGCTTCTTGTTGTGGCAGAGACATCGGGGTACGGTGACTCGCTGCTACAGACTTGCAAGGATGTACCAGCACTTGGGCGGACTGGGCTGGTGGGACGGGACTCCTGCCGCTGAAAGGAGCTGAGATGCACGTTATCAAAACTATAGTGGCAGCAAAAAAGGCAGAAGACTTGGAGCACCCCTCCCTCATTTCCTTCCAGCAGTCATTAAATGGGCAGACATTGGATGCTTGAGCTCCTTCCCCCAGCTTGTTTGGGCTATTGAGGGTACAGAGACAAACAAGACTTGTCTCCTAGACCTCTCTGGCCATATGATTCATGAGGTCTCCCCTTCAAGTCTCTTCTTGTTCATTATAGCCCATTTTGCCAGGGGACAAATGTTGAAGGAAGGGGTTCCACCTAATCATTCCCTCTCATTTCCTTCTCTCTCTCTCTCTCTCACTCTCTTGTACACAAGCTGTGTGTGTACACGATGCTTCACTCAGGGCCTCAAACACCCCAAGGCTAACCTGTGTGTGTCACATACCTCCATTAAGGAGAATATTGAATACATCGGATCCATGGAAGCAAAATGAAAATTTGTAATTCATAGTAATAATAATTGTAATCCCTCACATCTCTATAGAACTTAATAGTTTATGAAACCTTTCATTCCTACTCATTTGATCCCATGTCCTGTCATCATTTCATATTCAAAGACAATCTTGTGGGGGCACCTGTCTGGCTCAGTCTGTTGAGCAACAGCCTTCCTCTCAGGTCATGGTCCTGAAGTCCTAGGCTCAGGTCATGATCCTGGGGTCCTAGGATCCGATGGAGGCCTGTGGGGGCCAGGGTTCTCTGCTCAGTGGGGAGCCTGCTTCTCTCTCTCCCTCTGCCTGCAGCTCCCCCTGCTTGTACTCTCTCTCTACTCCCTCTGTCAAATAAATAAATAAATAAATAGAATATTTAAAACAAAGACAACAAAAAGCCCAAAGACGATCTTCTGATTGTGATCTCCATCTGTGAGTGAAACAACGCAAAGGCAGGGCTAAGAGTCCTGCCCCCTGGTTTGTTTTTTGTACTTTTTCCTTTCTCTTCTCTCTCTCTCTTCATGTGCTATCTGTGGAAGTTGCCTCTGACTTCCCAGCCTCCCGGGAAGCTGGAACCCCAGGGAAAAGGGCTGCTGATCAGTAGCCCCCCCAAGCTGGGCTACCAAGCCTTTGGCTTCTGCCAGAATCAGTACCACGGGGAGGGAAGACTTTCTACTTTGGGCAGCCCCAAAGTGAGCACCAACCCACCTCAGGAGATTAGGCAGGCCCCGGGGAAGGGGAGAGTTTCATAAGAACAAGGAAAGGAGTGTGCCATGAAGCTTTTAGTAGGTTGTGAAATATTGCTTTGCTGGGTGCAGACATACCAAAGGAACCTGGGCTTGCAAGAGAAGATTCTAGTGAAGGGCAAAGAGGAGCCCCCATTGTATCCACTGGGCTTGTAGACCCTTTTTTAAAAACCTATTTCATTCATCTCCATTACCTCCCATACTTTGCTATCTTCTTCATTCCTCCTTCCACCTCATTCCTCTAATGCAGCCACGATTTTCTGAGCTAAAGATGCTTTCAGTGAAAGTCCACTCCTGAGAGTTCTCAAACATTCTCAAACTCCCCTATACCTCTCTCTACAAGGTACTTAGCCCATAGCAATGGCCACACCAGTCACACCCTCCTCCTAGCCAGGAGCTGGCCCCACATGGGAATGCCTGAGAAACTAGAGAGTAATAGGGGGTGTAAAGCCACTGTGCTCTGGTGGTTTGCAGCAGATCAAAGCCTATCCTCCTTGGTAGGAGGGGTCAGGGCTGTCCTGGCCATCGCAAGCACAGGGGCCAAACAGCTGGGGAAAGCTGCTTTTAGCGGGCGGCCGGGTTAAAAAGAGATGGTGGTGCTGAGTGGCTGCCATGCTGTGCTGGGACCGCGGAACCCCTCCATTTATCCCTAGCTGTGACTGGCAGACAGTTGAGGTTTCCAGCCTCCCCTCAGCCTTGGAAACTCCCTTCCATCAGGGAAAGAGCTTCATTCGGGCCCGTGAGCCCTGGCTGAGCCCTCTTGCAGCCCCGACGCTGACGTCTGGGGCCAGCCGAGTTAGTACTGTCACTCCGGCAGTGGCAGCCAGCTCGGGGTCGGGAGTGTGTAATTGCAACCACTTCCTGCCCCAGCTTGCCCTAGGGCTGGCCCCGCCCCTGAGGACAGTCGGGGCGGGGCCCAGGTACAGTGAGGGAGTCCGATTGGTGGTGGGGGGGCTGCGGAGCAGGGCGGCTCTCAAGGGAAATCAGCTGAGACTCTTAAAGGGAGGGGGTGCCCTCGGTTCCAGCCAGGCTGCTGGAAAGGGCCGGGGCCTCGGGGCATTCTATTGGCACAATACGTCCCTGCAAAGGAGGATCCAGAGAACAGTTCCTTTCCGACTGGTATAAGACCAGTTCCAATATTAGCTTTATTCATGAGATCCGAACACTCCAAAGCCCCAAAGGAGAGGGGGAGGGGAGAGCTGGGGTCTACACCCCTAGGGATGATCTCCACTCTGGCTTTGGCACTGCTCTGAGGAAGTGAGGACAGAGAGAAGACATTAGGGGTGGGGGCTGCTGAAAAGACCCTGGTGGTACGCAACACCGGAGTGGGAAAATGCCTCTCGCTTCCTAGAGACCCCAGGATTTGCTGTTTGTATCATCGGTCTGTCTACCCAGGCCTTGGAATGCCCATTGTGTACAGTGCCAGTTCTACAGCAGGTAGCCTGGAGGTACAAAAGAGGTAGAAAGGCGGCTCTCTCCCTTTGGTGAGCTGGACATCAACTGGGCACTAAAGTGGCGAGTGGGTAAAGTGTGCACTCTGTAGTCAAAGATGGCGATTGTGGTATTAGCTGTGTGACCTTGGGCGGCTTGCTTATCTTCTCTGAGCTTCAGTCTCCCCGTGTGTGAAATGAAGGTACTAACACTTGACTTACAAGGTTGCGGTAGCGATAAAGTCAGGCACATACGGGAAAGCGGTTTGAAAGCTATAAAGCACTCTACAAGGCAAGGAAGGGATGCTCATGGTAAGTGGGGGTGGAGGTGGGAGGGAGGACCGTGATGGGGGAAAATGGGTAGGCACCAAAACTAGGGTGCAAACTATCCACGAGAGTGTTAAAGGAGCACGCTGTAATGGGGCTGCCAGAGGCGGGTGGGGGCTTAAGTGTGCCTCGGCTTCTAGTTAGAGGTGGGTCTGAGAGAGGAGATCCCCCCCAAGGAAAGGCAGGCAGGCAGAAAAAGCTGTAATTTCTCTCCTTTTGAGAAGGGCTTGAATGGTCCGGGTTGTCTGCATCATGCCCAGTGAAGAGAGGCCAGCGGTGGGTAATATGTTCTGTTTGGGGGGAGGGGGCTGCCTGTCAGCCCTCGAAGTGTAAGGCAGCAGCTGGAAGCGCGCCGCTTACTTACATACCACGCCTGCAGCGTGCACACAGCTCCCTGGAATGAGCCCGGAATGTCTCCTCTCCTCGCCCTCTGCAGACGGAGGAAAACCAAGGGGAGCCGGGGCGAGTTGACCACATTAAATGACAGCTGCAAAACTGTAGGCTTCTCCGTCCCTTTCTGGCCCCCCCGAAGGGCCGCCCAGGCCCAGGGTGACCCCTGCCCTCCCTTCCCAGATCAGCAGCCACAAGGGGGGGGGATCCTCATTTGCTAGGTGGATGTTGGGGGAGGGTGTGCCCTGCTGCAGTGGTGGCACATGTTACGAGGATGCACCCACGTCTATGCATGTCAGCAGCCACTTGTGCAGATCCAGACAGTTGTCTGTGTACACACACGTGTCATACATGTGCGTGCTCCAAGTGGTGAGAAGGTGGGACAGATTTCTGCTGCTGCGTGACTTTGGACCTTCTTATCTGGAAAATGGAGAGTGTTGTACCAGAGCATCTCAGAGGGCCCTCTCAGCCCGAACATTCACTGTTTCTTCACATAGGGCTATGGCTGCTTAAAAAAGTCAGGGCAGAAAAAAAAAAAAAATCAGCCGAACCAGTTGTGATGTTGGCTGTCGACACTTTAGATGTTTAGGTTTGGAGATTCAATTTTCAAAAGGCCAGTTACTTGGCATCATGTAACATCTGTTCATTTTCCAAGTAGTGGTCTCAGACTGACACCGAGACTGCGGCAGGAATGTGTTTGTCTCTTTGCTCTGGTTGTGTGTTTACACATGTGTGAGGGCATCTCTGGGTGCATGTTAAATAAGGTGTATCTTCTGCCCTCCAGGAGCTCAGTCTAGCAAGGGAGAGAAACATGGAAAAAAAAATTACAATACGATGTGACAATAGTAGTATACACCTACTATGCTGTGGGAGTAGAGAAGAAAGACTAATTAATTCTGCCCAGGGGTGAAACTGTCTGGGACAGTCTCACAAGCACTCCACAGCTAGTGAGTTTTACCTTCCCCTTCCTACTTCCAAACTATTCTTTCTGTTCTCCTCGCCTCCCTTTCTCTCAGGAAGTCTAAGAAGATGTCTTCAGCACCTGGAAAGGACTGGCCAGGTGGGGTGGCATACTAAGATCCATAGGGCCCACTGGGATCCAACCTGACCTGTATCCCTTTCAGCCACAGGCCAAGAGAGGCTCAAGCGGGGCTAGCTGAGGCTGCCTGTGGCACTGGTGTAGCTCATCTGGGCATGAAGTTGGAGGCCAAGAGAACTGAGAATTCAGTCCTTCCTGCCTGGCCAAGGGGTGTGCAGAAAGGGAGGAGAGATCATGCAAAAATACATGCCCTTTGCGTTTTCTGCCGCGCAATGGGCCGCATCAGGCATCCCCCTCTCCCTTGTCCAGTTCCCCTGCTGAACCGCAGTGCCCGTTTATGAGATGGTTGCTGAGGATAATGGGGCAGCCTTTGTGGAGAGGGCAGGTTAGAGCGAAGCTATCTAGCAGAGGGAGAGGAGACAGTAACTGGACCAGGTTCCACCCTCTGCCCTACCTGCCCAAGAGATGGCCGTAGGAGGCTAAGCTCCAGCCCTCCACCTCCACCCAATCTAGTGTCTTTCTCCCTCTCAGCGGGCAGAAGGTGAACACCCTAGGGGCCTACCACCCCATCGGGCCGGCAGGGAGCACTCCCTTCCTCCTCCCACCCCTCAGAGATGCTACGGCGAAGGGAACCCTGGGAGTGTGTCTTGAATGACCCCCAAACACATCTGGATTTTTGGAGTTCAGGCCAGCCCCCGAAACGGACCCCAGGGGAGTGCGCCAGAGGGAGGGGGCGGGGGAAGGAAGAGGCAGCGCGGAGTTAAGGGCCTGCCGTTTAGGACTCCCGGCCCCACGACTAGGACAGTCCCAAACTTCCTGTTTCTTCCGGCCGCTCTGACCCCGGGGCTGCAGCTCCGAGATAGCTCGGGGCTTGGAAGTGCATGCTGGGTAAGCGCAGACGGACGGAGTAGGCGAGCAGCTTGCTGTCGCCGCGGCGCCGGGCCGGTGTGGGCGCGCGCTCGGCTTCCTTCCCCGGCGGTCACGCTTTGCATGTGGGATGGGCAGCGGGCAGGTGGCAGGGAGGCCCCCACGCCGAGGGCCCGGGGCGGAGCCTTCGCCCGGGCGGGGGCGGGGGTGGAGGGGGAAGGGGGAGGGGGCGGCCCTAGGGGCGGGGGTGTGGGCCGGGAGTTTCTGCATTTTCAAGGGAAGCAGAGTTGCCTTCGTCGGAGGCCGAAGTTCGAGCAGACCTCGCGGCGCGGAGTGCAGGAAATCCTGGAGGGGCAGCGCAGCCTGCTCGGCCCCGGCCGGCCCCGAGTTCTCGCGACCCCCTGAAGCCCTAAGGGGATCGTTTAGGAGGAGTAGAAAGAAGCCCTTCTTTGCACAGCGGGGAGAAAACTTAACGGAACTGTTGACCCCCATCCCAAATGCGGACCACACTGAGCATTTAAAAAAAAAAATAGTGCAGGCAAATGCTCGGCTCCGGAGAGAAGCTAAGGCGATCTCAATCATTGACGGGTGGAGGTCGGGACAGACAACCGATCCCTCAGTGTCTCCGTCCTCAAGATGGACCGCATGGGGCGGGAGGGGCTGAAGCAGGCGACACCTGACTGCTGTTCTTGAGGTGCCTTCTCCCCAACAACCCGCTTTCCTCCCCCGGCGTTGCTCCCGCTTTAGAATGGTGGGGGAGAAGAGGGGCTGTGGAAAGACGGTTAGATACATAAAGAAGATTAAGTCAGAATAGAAGGTTAACCTTCACCTCTACTCTCACCTTCCTTTGGGGCCCGCACCCCTTGTGGGCAACGCGCATCTCCCACTCCCACCCCCTCTGGATTTTCTCCACTCTCCCCAGCTCTGCCAGATGTCTGCATGCATCTGGAAGACGCAGTTATGATCTCACTCTGGGGTCGATGTTTCATATAGGACCAGGCAAGGTGGGAAGTAGGGCACACAGGACACTGTCACAGGGGCCCACTTCACACATTATGGCTCCCATTTTGAAGATGAAGAAACTGAGGCAGCCCAGAGAGCTTAAACATTTGCTGAGCTCACACAGGGAGTTAGTAATAGAGGTTAAAACACAGCTTGGAGATGGTGGGGGGGGTTGATGCTTAAAACTCATTAAGCAATCACACCCCCCACTAAGTCTCTCCAGACTCCCTTCCCACTACTAGATGAATACTACCTTAGCAGTCTTCTCTTATCCTCCCTCTGATGGGACACCAAGTCAGAGTTCTTTGATTATGTTTCTTTCACCCATGCTCAACTAGGAGTACCTCAATGATAGAGACAGGGTCTTATTTTTTTTTTTAAGATTTTGTTTATTTTTTTGACAGAGAGAGACACAGTAGAGAAAGGGAACACAAGCAGGGAGAGTGGGAGAGGGAGAACAGGCTTCCCACGGAGTAGGGAGCCAGATGCAGGGCTCCATCCCAGGACACTGGGATCATGACCTAAGCTGAAGGCAGACGCTTAATGGCTGAGCCACCCAGGTGCCCCTGGAGATAGGGTCTTAATACTTATTATGTTCTCTCATTGCCTAGTAAAGTGTCTGGCATACAGAATGTATTCAATAAGTATTTCTTTACTGAACAACAGAATTCAGGAGTCCAGGGATGCCTGGGTGGCTCGGTCCTTAAGCATCTGCCTTTGGCTCTGGTCATGATCCCAGTGTCCTGGGATCGAGTCCTGCAGCACCTCCCCCCCACATTGGGCTCCCTGTTCAGCCTGCTTCTCCCTCTCCCACTCCCCCTGCTCATATTCCCTCTTTATCTCTCTCTCTGTCGAATAAATAAATAAAATCTTAAAAAAAAAAAAGAAATCAGGAGTCCAGAATCTGGCCCTTTTCAAGTCAAAGTGCTCCTTATCCACTCATCCACTTACACACCTGGCTTAGAAGTACCCCTTTAGGGACAAGATATTTCTATTACTACATATGGCTGGTGCTTGATTCTGCACTTAGAGGGGCTTTCAAAAGTAGGCACAGAAGGTGAAGGGCCATCTTGGGCTGGCTGGTTAGTTCACCCAGCCGGGGGCAGCCTCAAGCTGCCCAGTTACAAATCTGTTATGTATGTTATATTCGGTGCCCTGGTGCCCTCCTCCAGAACCAAAATATAGCAGGCAGTGCAAACATTTATGCAAATGAACCAAAAGCTCTGCTGCTTTCAAAAATAAGTGATGGAGCCCATATCAGTAGTTGCAGTGTGTCTTGGCAGGGTTTAGAAGGGGCCTTGCCCGCCGCTTGCTATTTCTCTCTTGGGAAGCCGGGCACAGTGAGAAGCAGTGTCCCCTACCCCTGTCGTTTCCCCCTCCCTTCCAAAACTACAAACAGCCACAAACCACATGGCCCACAAGAAACAGAGATTTGTGGCCTTTGGAACCTCCCAGGGCAGGGGTCAGTCAGGAGGTCAACGGGGGTGTAGGCATCGCACAGTCCAGAGTCATTACTCTAATGCCCTCTGGGAGAGTTTCGAATCAATGGGCCTATTTGTCCTCCCTCCAGGGAGGACTGGGGGTAGGGCAGTGGGGGTCCATTATCAAGCCCACCCCCACCCCCCATAAGACTGCTTCCAAGAAGCTCACTCTTGGGCTGGCATCCTGCAAATCTCACCATTACCCAAGAAAGACAGAAACCGGAAGTGGGATGATTTCTATGGGGATGATCAGATAGGATGGGTCCTTCGGGTTCTGTTAGAAATCTAGGATCTAGACTTTTATTTGGGAGGCTGGAGCATTTACGAAGCCAGCAGGATGACTTTGGGCCCCCGTTGACCCACTTTTTGGTTAAGTAGCCAATTTCAGCAAGGTTGTGCCCTGGCCCATGATTGTCCTTGTTCCTTCTGGGAGAGTTTTAAAGTCACTCCTTGTGGGAAAAGAGATGGAATAGTCTAGTGGTTAAGGGCCTGGGCTTGTACATTGGCCAGACCTGGATTCCAAACCCATCTCTGCCACTAACCAGGTGTGTGGCCTCTTCAAGTTACCTTCTCTGAGCCTTAGTGTCCTTATCTGTTAAACTGGGATAATTATAGTGCCTCCCACCTGAGACTGTTACTGGGATTATATATGATGCGTACTATGTACTTGGCACTTTGTAGGTGCTCAATAAATTGTAGATGTGGTAACCATTCTTGCTAGGTTTTATTGCCCGCAAGTACTGTTCTTGGTGCCAGTCAAACCTGGGGTATTTCTCAGCTCAAGTCCCTCCCTAAAATCCTGGAAAGATAGGATTCCTTCTGGCACCCATCCTCTCCCAACATTTGGGTAATTTGTTATTGGGGCTAGCCTAGGATATGCCTAAGGCACAGCTGGTGTGGCTCTGGCCACAAGCACTATCCTCTAAGGGGATTTAGTTTTATTGACTGGAATGGTTTTAGGTGGTCATTTGGGGGGCTCAGGGCAACTGTCTCTCCATGGGGTCTAACATGCATACTTGGGGTATCTAGGGCCAGGACAGTACCATGGCTCTTGCCACCAGCTAAGTGTTCTTCTACAATGAGTCAGCTTTGAAAATGTCTGGTCTGATATGCTTGATAACTTCCATCTTAAATGGCTTTTGTTTAAAATTTTACCCTGGTGTGGAATGAGAGTTTTCACGTTTAATTCCAAATTTTGGCAGTGGGGGTTGGTTGGATGGGGAGCAGTCGTGCTGGGATAAGTACTAAGGGCTAAGCAAGGTGGGCAAGGAAACGCGATCTATTTCTGCCAGAAGTTCAGGAAGATGCAGGTCCAGCTCTGCTTTTACCTGGCACTTTCATCACACTTTGAGATTCATCCGTTTTTATTGAGTTTGTATTGTAAAGAGTTTGTCTCTCCCATGAAACTCAAGCTCCCTTAGGTTGCAGACCTTGTCACCCGCCACATACCAGGAACCTTCCGACGGCTGGGCCGAGCCTCCCCCTCCCACCCCCCCACTTAGCTGCCCGTTCCCCAGCCTAGGAACAGAGAGAGCTGCCTCGCATCCTCTGAGCTTCTCCCCGATCCGTGACCAGTGCATTCCTTGGTATTCCAGATGCCCCGGAGGCTCAGCACCCGCAGCAGAGAGATTGGCGCGAACAAGGCCGGGAAAGGATGGTGCAGGGGTGGGGGGGCGGCGAAAAGGGGTGAACTCCCGGGACCTCTGGCTGGAGAGAGGAAGGGAGAGCTGCACTCGCCCCCGGAGGGAGGGGGCCTCGTGGGGAGAGCTGCAGTAGGGTGCCCCCGAGTCTGTCTCGGCCCTTTTGTCTGTCCCCCGCGCCGAAGCCCCCCTCCCCAAAGAGGGCTGGCAGCAGGAGAGGAGGGAGGCCCGGCGCAGGGCGGGGGGGGGGGCGGAGGGAGAGGGAGGGAGCACTATGGGGGCTGGGAGAGGCTGGAGGGGTGGAGGGCCAGAGGCCCTGCGGAGAGAAGCGGCCGGAGCTGCCCGAGAAGGCGAGGAGGAAAAAGCGGAGGAAGGAAACCCATCCTGCCCCCAACACCCGAGTGTCTCCTGTTACCAACCGAAAGGTGCAGCCTCAGGAAGAGGTGATCGGAGCCGTTGAGAGCAGGCAGTCACGTGAACCGAAGAGGGAGAGAGAGAGCGAGAGAGAGCGAGAGAGCTCCGGAGAGCCAGCGCGAGAGAAAGCCGACAGACAGACCGACCGACAGACAAAGAGCCCGAAAGGGAGGCCGGCGGGGACCACGAGAGAAAAGAGGAGCGGGAGGGAGAAGGGCGGCGCGCCCAGTCCTTCCCCTCCCTTTCCGTCTCCTCCCCAGCCTCAACTCTCTGATCACACACTTGGGGGGCCTAGTGACTGAATGGGGACAGGAGAACCTGTCCTCCTGCCAAAGGGGCCCCTTGTTGCTCCGCTGTCTCACTGCCCCTGCAGATAGGTTTGAGGCTTCCTCACTCCTGGAAAGACAAAATCAGCTATCACTAGGCCTGGTAAATACTCCTTTCTAGCTTGCAAAAGAAGGACAACTCCCTGTTATCCACAGGAGCTCTCCCAGGGTCCTGGGAACCTGGAATCTCCCAGACCATAGAGATGCCCCAACCTCTGAGTCCATGAGTCCATCCCATTGGGCAAGAACAAATGAGGCAAGGGCTAGGAGCCCACTGAGTCAAGCACTGTGCTAGGTCCAGGGGGCTGCTGAGATGAACAACATCGGAAAGGCCGTGGCCTCCCTTCACGAAGCTTCTCCTTTCCAGGGAGAGGAGGTCACAGACAGAAATGACTAACTGTGAAAGGGGCTCTACCCAATGCCAGGAAAGTGCTAGAGGGAGTATGGAAGGAAGAGAAAGGACTGAAGAACTCCAAGGCCTCTTGGAGGAAGTAGGATTTGAATGAGGCCTTGAGGGCTGAGGAGAGCTCTGGATTCTGGGGGATATGGGTGCAGGTGGAGGGCTTATTCTGAGCGGAAGGGCTGGGCCCTGGCCAGTTCCTTCTGGTAAAGGTAAATCTACTGTTTTAAAACAAATTGAATTGTAAACATCACTATTTTTCTTTAATTGCAGACCCTCCTGCTGGCCTCTTGTTGGTGCTGATTACTGGGAATTGGCTATAATTTTCCAAAGTGCTACCAGTTCAATGAAAACTTTCCTCACTCCACTTTTTGCATTGGGAAAGCTCAGGCCAGGAGGAAATGAAGTCATTATCTTGTCCCCTGTTCCCCTGTCCCACAGAGATCGGAGGTGGCCACCCACTTGGTGAGTAGAGAACAGGGGCACCCAGAGGTTTGCCTTAGCCTTGCCCTTTCCTCTCATCATGTGCTTGGCCTCATCGGGTGGAGTCACTAAGCAGGGATTCTAAATCCAGGTTCCAAGTACCGGTAAGCAGGTCAGGTATTCTTTGGCCATTCTGGTCCTTTCTTCTTGGCATATTAATCATGTGAATTCCTTTATCTGTTATCCTTTTTAGCTTGCAAAACACAGTCAACTTCCTGTTATCTACAGGGCTTTCCAGGGGTGCGCTAAGATTCCAGCATCTCCCTGACCTTAAACCTCTTTCCCCTCCAGCTTGCTAGGAGCTGGGGCCTAAGAAACAAAGGGGTATTTCAGTGTTCAGCGTGGGGAGGGACCTGGTAGCAATAAGCCTTGGATAGCAGGCCCAGTACATGGAGTTCCCAAGGCTAGGGATATCACTTGAGATACGGCTGGCCAGCTGGCTAAGTTGCTCAAAGCAAGGGGACCCAAGCCTCACAGGAAAACTTTCAGCCTAATGGTACTCTTCTCAACATTCTAATGAAAGGGCTGAATCCTCCCCAAGCAGCCTGTACATACAAGGCTTAACATCATCACCGTTAACTTGTTCATGACTGGTTCTCATGTATTCCTTCATTCAGTCTTTTATCTCACAGACATCTATCTGTTCAGCACCACTGTGTACCCCTCTGTGCTCAGAACCCGGGACTTAGTCCCTCCCCACCATTAGCTCCTGCTCTGCTGAGAAAGAGATCACAGGTTCTATGGAGCAAGAGAGAAGGCTACCCTTTGTTCCTAATCCGGGAAGGGTTAATTAGATGAAGAAAGGGACGGTTGGGAAAAGGTAGAAAAATGACATGTTCATTGTCACATTTTGGAAAATAGAGAATTTAATCAATAATTTTTAACGATGCCACTTCTGAGCTGTGTGGATTTTAGCAAGATGGCCTCTGGGAGCCTCAGTTCTCCCTGCTGTAAATTGCCACCCAGGGCTGCTGTGCAAAAGCGTGTGATAATTTAAGTAAGTTAAATGCCAAGACGGAACCTGGTACATAAGAGGCTCTTCGTATTTAGCAGGTAGTAGCGTTACGTAGCTACCGTCCAAAAGAATCAAATGCTGCTAGCATTTTGGGTACATTTCCCTCCCGTTTTTTAAATGCATTTTTCCATGCAGTTTGTGGTTCAACTCAGGTTACCATTTTATAGCTCGCCTCTTTAGTTTTACTTGAAGTTATAACAAGAATTTCCCCCATGTTATCACAAAGGGTCCCTGAAAACATCATCTTAGTGGTCATGTCCATTGTTTAGATTCTGGTCCCTTTCTAAAAGCTCCCAGGTTATATGTCAGTTATATTTCAATAAAGCTGGAAAACAAAGAAGGAGAGCTTTCCAGCCTGCTCTCTCCTTTATCCTTTACTCGTCACCACCCTAGCCAGGCCAGGCCTTTACTGAAGACAGTTATGGAACATGTTTCCCACCCCCACTCCCATTCAGATCCAGTTATTTCTTGAGACATTGATTGGGATTGGTCCTTTCATTTGGGCATTTCTGCCCTATCATACACTCCTGAGACAAGACAGTCTCAGACCTTGAGGTACCCTGTTGTAACTGGATACAACCACTGCCTTGGAGGACTCCTGCTCTCTCCTTTCTTTTTTTTTTTATAATTTTATTTTATTTATTTGACAGACCAAGATCACAAGTAGGCAGAGAGGCAGAGAGAGAGAGAGAGAGGGAGGAGGAAGCAGGCTCCCTGCAGAGCAGAGAGCCCTACGTGGGGCTCGATCCCAGGACATTGAGATCATAACCTGAGCCAAAGGCAGAGGCTTTAACCCACTGAGCCACCCAGGCGCCCCCTGCTCTCTCCTTTCAACATCATTGCCTCTCCCCACTCCCCAGCCTGCCTCGACTGGATGTTCCTCGAGGACTCTCTGGATGCCAGTCCCGTTTCCACCTTTGCAGCCAGAGAGGGCACCTCCACTACCCTACAAACTCAGTTTTGATGTCACCAAGAAAGTAGGCCAGAAGGCAAGCAATGTTGCCACTGGCAGGCTTCTGGAGAGCTGAATCAAGCTCTCCTGTGTCAGGAGGAAGGTTAATAGGTCCTTTCTCACCTCAGTCTTGCCCCAGGTGAGAATGAGAATTACAGAATAGGGAGCCAGGGAGGGGATGGGCTGAGAATGGGTGTTTGTCTTGCGCCATTTCTTTTTCTCATTAGGTAAATCACTGTAGCCTTTTTGAGTTTCTCCAAAGTGGAACGGAACTTGTCAAATAGATGGCATGGCTTGCTGCAGGGAGACCCAAAGCCAGCAGACGTCTCCCAACACAGTCTTCCAGCTTTTAAGGCAGGGACATCATTACCTGTCCGGAGGGTTCCGTATTGAGCAGGCAGCCTGGGGTCCTAGAACATGACACTTTTCTTGGAGGGAAGAGAATAGAAAACCGTCTGGGGTTCTAGGAGAGGTGTGGGATTCTAGTCAATAGGACAGTCCCAAGGGCAAGAGCTCACTCAATAGAGAATGTCACCCATTTCAAATCAGTGGGGGAAAGAATTGGTTATTTAATTAATGATTTGTGGCTATCTGATGATTTGGAGTGTGGTGGGGGAAGTTAGCACCTCATGCCATCCACCAAAGTAAATTCCAGAGTTAAATCTTGGTAACTTGATCAGTCAGGTTCTTGGTTGCAAACCACAGAAACCAATAGTAACTGAAGCAGAAAAGGATTTTGTTGGAAGGCTATTGGAGATTTCACTGTGAGTGGAAACAGAAAGAACCAGCCTCAGGAAAAGGGTAGGAAACAAGGGAAGCAGGCACAGTCAGGATCATGCCACAGCACAGGCAACCTTGCTCAGGATGTCAGAAGTGTGTGGTCCCCTCCAGTGACTTGCTGTTGCCCTTCTAGAGGCCAGGCTGCCAAGACCTTCAGGAATAATTACTGCTCTCCCCTTCAGTGCTGTATGCTGAAGTACCAAAGTCCAAAGGGAGAGAGAGCATCTGACTGGCAGACCCTGGGCCACATCCCCATTACCTTAGCTGTCAGTGGATAGGGAGAGGGAATATGTATTTACCTTCCTTGTCTCTCGAGATTTGTTTCAAATCATCAGGGTGTTTGGAAACTGAGCAACCAAAACCAAAAGTGAATGATTACAGTCGCTAGTGTTTCTTGAGCACTAGCTGTGTGCTAGGTGTTGGGCTGATTGCCTTACATATATTGTTTAATTTAATCCTGAAAACAACCCTGCAAGTTGGAAACTATTATTTATGCCCACTTTATAGAGGAGGAATCTGAAGATGCCCTTGGTCACACAGCTAGTAAGTAAGGGATGGAGCTGAGGTATGGTCCCAGAGTGGGAATTTGTGTTTATGCACTATGCTCCAGATTGGTCAAGAATGGCCAAAAAAAAAAAAAAAAAAAAAAAAAAGATAAAACATAAGACCATAAGCAGCCTAGAAGAAATTAGGTGAATGAATATTCCTTTGATCCAGAGTGTAGGGAAAGTCTTTCTAGGCATAGAGATAAACCAAGAAACAATAAAGGACACAAAAATATACTTTTGGCCATGTAAAAATGTAAAACTTCTGCATTTTAATCCCCTTCACCCACTTCTCCTACCCCTCACTCCCCTTACCCCTTACACCTCTAGCAACTATTTATCTGTTCTCTGTATCTATGAGCTTGTTTTGTTTTTAGATTCAACATGTAAGAGAGATTTTGTCTTTCCCTGTCTAGCTTGAGGAAAAATATCTTCTGTATTTTAAAAATGATAATGCCACAAGCACAATTAGAAGGGCTAAAGTCAAGGAGTACTTGAAATATATGACAAAATTGTGGTAGCTTTGAGATATAAAGAAGTTTTACAAATCTACAAGAGAGGGTCGCCTGGGTGGTTCAGTCCTTAAGCATTTGCCTTCAACTCAGGTCATGATCCCGTGGTCCTGAGATGGAGCCCCACATGAGCCCCACAGCATGCTCCCTGCTCGGAGAGAAGCTTGCTTTTCCCTCTCCCACTCCCCCTGCTGTGTTCCCTCTCTCACCATTCTCTCTCTCTCTCTCTCTCTGTCAAATAAATAAATAAATAAATAAATAAAATCTTTTTTAAAATCTACAAGAGAAAGACCAACATCTCATTAGAAAACCAGGCAAAGGACAGGAATTGGCAATTCACAAAACAAGAAATATCAATGGCATCGAACTAGGAAAAATATTCAGTATTACAGAAGCACAAATCACATATTGAGATACATTTTTTAAAAAATAATCTCTACATCTCACATGGAGCTCAAACTCACTACCCCGAGATCAAGAGTGGCATGCCCTACGGACTGAGCCAGCCAGGTGCCCCTCGACATGCACTTTTTTGCTCATCAAGGTGACAAATATATATATATATATATATATTTAAACACCAGTTTTTAAAAAGATTATTTATTTACTTGACAGACAGAGATCACAAGTAGGCAGAGAGGCAGGCAGAGAGAGAGGGGGAAGCAGGCTCCCGGAAGAGCAGAGAGCCTGATGCAGGGCTCGATCCCAGGACCCCGGGATCATGACCTGAGCTGAAGGCAGAGGCTGTAACCCACTGAGCCACCCAGGCGTCCCATATATGTATATATTTTTATTTGTTTTAATCATATTTATTTATTTATTTATTTAGAGCTCTCTGCCCAGCAGGGAGCCTGCTTCTCTCTCTCTCTGCCTACCCCTCTGACTACTTGTGGTCTCTCTGTCAAATAAATAAATTAAATCTTTAAAAAAATTATTTATTTAAATAATATTCTGTCAGTTTAGGGACTCAACTTTATTGAGGGATATTTAGCTACATCCACTTAAACGGTACAGTTGAATCAGGTTTGACATATATATCCCCCCATAAAAGCAGTACCACAATCAAGATACAGGACATTTCCATCACCCCCAAAACTATGCTCATTCCCCTGTATAGTCCATGTCTTCTTCCACCTCTGACCCCAGGTAACCAATGATCTGCTTTCTGTTATTATGGTTTCATTAGTATCTTCTGCAAGTTTATATAATAGGGTTATGTGCTGCGTAATATTTCGGTCTGCTTTCTCTCACTTAGCATCACGCTTTCGAGATTCACCCATGTCGTTGCGTGTATCAGTAGTTTGTTCCTTTCCATAACTGAGGGATGTTCTGTTGTAATGAATACACCATGTTTAAAAATTCATTCACCTGGTGATCATCATTTGGGTTGGTTTCCAGTTTGTGGTGACTGGTATACTGTGAATAAAGCTGGTATGAGTATTCTGCTGGGTGTGTAAACTAGCAAGATCTTTTAATAAGTCAGTTCGGGGGGCGCCTGGGTGGCTCAGTGGGTTAAGCCTCTGCCTTCTGCTCCGGTCATCATCCCAGAGTCCTGGGATCGAGCCCCGCGTCGGGCTCTCTGCTTAGCAGGGAGCCTGCTTCCCCCTCCCTCTATCTGCCTCTCTGCTACTTGTGATCTCTGTCTCTCTCTGTCAAATAAATAAATAAAATCTTTAAAAAAAATAAAATAAGTCAGTTCGGTACTGTGTTTCAAAATATTTAAAATACATATACTAAAATTACATAAGGTCCAGGATCTGCTTCAAAAATAATCCATTGGTGGGAAGAAAAGGGTAAGGGTGGAGGTGGAACAAGATTAACCACTGGTTGATAATTATTGAAACTAGGAGTCGGGGGTTTGTCATACTATTTTATTTTTGTACATGTTTGAAAGGTTCCATCATAAAATTTTAATATGTATACATCTTGATCCAGTTGTTCCTAAAATCAGATATGCACAAAGGATGTTCACAAGGAATTATATTTATAATAATGCAAATGGGAAAACAACCTAAACACCCAACAAAAGATAGGGTAAATAAGTTATGACACACTCATTGGATGGAATGATAGTATGGTGTCTCTAAAAATCACGTTTTCAAAAAACAGTTACTGACATTAAAAAATGCAATGTACATTTTATATGAAAAATGCAAGTTACAGATCAGTTATACACAGTATGCTTCCATGTTTATTTAAAATATATAATAAATATAAATAAAATACTGGAATGTTAATGATGGTAAGTTATGTGGTGGGATTACAAATGATTTTTTATGAACTTTATAGTTTCCTGTATCTTCCAAATTTCTACAATGGGCATGGGATACTTTGATAATATTTTTAATGGAGGAAAGGCAGTATTTCATTTATTTTTGGTACTTTGCGTGTTTTCAGATTCTTTTCCCTTGCATTGTCTTATTTTTAACACTACAAGATCAATAGAACAACTTTTTTAATATTCCCACAGACCCGAAGTAGCATATTCTCAGAACTAGATGGAACCCTGGAGATTAAAACTGATTCCTCCATTGTTTAGATGAAGCAGTTGAGGATCAAAGAGAGGAAGTGACTTGCTTGACACCAGGCCCACTCTAGGGACCTTACACTGCCTCTCAGAACAAGGTATCCCAGTTAATCTCAGTTTCTGACAGGCACAGGACATTCTTAAATATGATGCCTCAGAGATGAGACAACTGCTCTGACTTCTAATACTGGTTCTAACCCTGACCACAGGCTGAACCCTCTCCCAGTTTAATCCAGGCCCCCATGGAGGCCCTAACTTCACACATAGACCAATCTCTCCAACCCTGGCCAGAACCTGAATTCTGATCTGTGTTGTACATTGAGCCTTTTTCTCCACTCCATCCTCACATCCTCCATCATACAACCCTGTATGTTCTAAAGGGGGATGGGAAGAATATTTGTGAATCAGTATAACCTCCTTACATGAAGAGTCAAGGGAGGCAAGGGCAAGGGCAAGTCAATGGCACCAACGGAGGGTGCTCAGAGCTAGCGTTCTGACTTAGGGAGAGTCTGGCTTCTCTTGAGAACAGCTCTCTCACTAGTCCATGCAGCTATCTGAGGCTCTCAACCAGTTGGCTCAAAAGGGCAATACCCAGGGCTTTTCCCTGGGTCCCCAAGTTAGCCCAGGGGAGGGAGTGGCCCTGCCTTGGGCTGTTCTTAGAAAGGCCTTTGGGAAACAGGGGCAGGGCTCAGGGGTGGGGAGGAATTGAGAGGGGCTGGAGAGGTGCCAGAAAATATGGGGAGGGGGGAAGAAGATGAGACCCCGGGCATTTAGTCTAGACCATTTTAAGGGCCAGGACACTGCTCACCACCACCCCAGCTTAGGCTGGGAGAAGGGAGCTCAACTTTTGCCTCTCAGTCCTCCCAGGCCTGGCAGGAGTGACTATCCCAACTCAAACACCACTCAAAGATTAAGGTGAGCACTCAATGCCCTGCAGTTTGCTAAGTGGAAAGAATTCCTTTGGTGGCGTAAGGTGGCCTCATCTCACGGTCTGTAGGACATTGTCCTCCAACATTTCCCTGCTCAGTGCTCCTGAAATCTGGAAAGTGGGCTGTGTCTTTCTAGCTGTAATTGTGTGTGTGGCAGAGGTTGTTTTTGTTTTGTTTTGTTTGTGGGGTTGTTTTTTGTTTGTTTTGCAGGAAGGAGGTAAGGAAATGGAGCTGGGGGAGGTGAAGTAGATACAGGGGAGGGAAGTGGAAGGTAGTGTTGCAGGCATCAACATGCCTAATAGATTTTGCTTTCCTTCCCACAAATGCTGAGGAAAAAAGACCTGCAAAGCTGGAGAGTAGCTTCAGGGTGAATTTTCTGTGGTTTAAGGCTTTTCAGACCCCAGTTAGCCCTCTACCCACCTGGGCAAATGAAAGACAAGAAGGAAAAATATACAAAGGAGAGATCAAGGTAAACACGGGAATCTCCTTTTTGCCTCATGATCTTTGTAGAGAAGATGCCAGTGGCAGCAAAGCTGGAAACCCAAGCAGCAACATGGAGGAAGCAAGAGGACCATGGGAAGAAAAAGGAAGCATACCACATGTCTTCCTTGAAAGACTTTCCTTTATTTCTCTGTAGCTGAAACCCTGAGCTCAGAGGGCTTAAAGTGTGGTCAAGGAAACAGCTTACAAGAAACAACCAGAGAACAAGGTGGGAGACCAGAGCATGGAGATTCAGGTAAAAAAAAAAATCAGACTAGATGGAAAAGTTGATGAATGGTGTTCAGAATCAGGGAAGACTTCTGGGAGGAGGTGAGTATTGAAACTTGACTTAGAGAATTTCAGTGTGGAGAATGGTGGAGAGGGTAGCCCTGGCTGGAGGAACACCATGAAGCCATCTATGTGGGGTGGGGGGTTGTGCAGAAGAACAAAGGCTGCAAAGAGCAATGTTTGTTGAGGGAGGCAGCCTGGTTGTAGAGGAGGGTGCTGGTACAAGGTCATTGTGGAGATCTGAAGAGAATGTACTGCACTGGTGGGAGCGAGGAAAGAGACTTTGTTTCCCTTTTGAGAAGGACGGGGGCTGGAGGGGCCCACTGATTGTGGGGGAGGCTTCCCCAATTCCCTCAACCCCTGGGCGCTATACACACACACACACACACACACACACACACACACACAGGGCTCGGCCTTCTGCTCCCTTGTACTTCCCCCTTCATGCTTGCAGGGCTAAAGGGCGACTTCTAAAATGAGCAGACTGATCCCACAGATAAAACTCAGTGTATTATTTTACAATCCTACTGTGAACATGCGGCTCTCTGCGTGGGTGTGCGTGCGTGTGTGCACGCATACTACTCTGGAAGGGCACACACAAAGCATGTCTTGTACTCTGTAAAACGGAAGCAGAGCAGGTGGCTGCCCGCTTGGCACCCTTTGAGGGAGGCTGCATGGCAAAGCAAGAATGGCACAGGACTTGGATTCAAATCCTAGCTCTGTCACTGCCCATCTGGGGGACCCTTCACCTCTCTGAGCCTCATTGCCTCATCTGTCCAATGGGGATCACTGTACCTGCCCCATAAGGTTGTGCTGAGGGTGAAATGAGATCAACTGTAAAGCACCCGGCTCATAATAGGTACTGAAGAAGGGACAACTTTTTAATGGGAGTTGCCCACTCCCCCAGCCCATGTCATCCCCAGGAGCCTGCCCTGGGAGCCTGAATTCCCATTTCCCAACAAGTCCCAGCTCCTTTGTTGAAAGTGCTGTTCAAGGCAGGGCTAGGCACTGTGGGTGTGGGAGGGGGCCACAAACATGAAGTGGAAAAACATGTGGCAAAACCTTGACAGTTGTGGAATCCAGGTGTGGGGGTTCATTACATGATCCATTTCTTTGTGTAGCTTGGAAATTGGAAGAAACTATAAGAGAAAGCAGAAGCACTCCTTGGCCAAGAAGGTTACATTTATCTCAGAGGAGAGAAGCAAGCCAGCAACTAATTTTTATGTCTGGCCAAACCGGCAAGGATGTCCTGGAAGCCGACTAGAAGGTGCCAGCGCACCCCTGGTGGAGAGAAAGGTGACCTCACCTGCAGCTCGGGTGGGCCACTTCCTGGAGGCAGGGGCATGGTTCAACCCATCCTTTGAGAAAGAGGGGGGCTTTGCAGAGAATGGGGGGCTGGTTATAGTGGTCCAGGCTCAGAGGACAGACAGGTGCCAGCCACACAGACCTTGGACAGAAAGTGACTGGTGTGCTTTGAGAGCTGCAGTCCATTTGGGCGTGGCAGGAGAGAGAACACATTTTAACCCCTTAGCCCTCACTAAGCAGGTGTGGAGAGGGCTTCATGGATGAAGTTAACCTGCTCTCTGCTGGTTAAGTGCAGGGCCAGGAAGGGGACTGTTTCAGGGCTCAGCTGAGAGATGTCGGTGGTGGAGAATGGAACTTGAGAATGAACCTCTTTGTGGGGGGTGTTGGGAGGGGCACCGCAGGTGCAGAACTGCAGAGGAGAGGGCCTAGTGGGGTCTGGTTAGTCCGATCAGGGGCCTGAGTTCAAGACAGAACTTACAAGCAGGCAAAATAGAGCATGATGGACAAAGAAGGGTGGAAGTTTTCTCCAGCCCAAGCCACCTCAGCCTATGGAAGGCCCAGAAAGCCCCCATGGTCCGTTTTCATTCTTTTCTAGGCACCCTGAGGATTTTTTTTTTCCAGGTTAAAGAGGCCACTATGTTGTTACAGGCCCCAGGGAAGAGGTGGCATGTGAAGCCACTGTTAACTCTTTCCCTGTGGGGAGAAGCTTATCCACACTAGGACTTACCAGTCCTCCAGGGGGAGAGCAAGACTCTGAACAGGAAGGGATGAGGGGAGAGGGGAGTGTCAGTGAAAGAGAACAGGGCTGGCAAGCGAATAGCAAGAGTCCATTTGGCTGAGGACCGACCCTCTTGGCAGGTGGTGGGGAAGGCAGTGGGCTTCAAAAGGAGAGGGTGGGGCAAGGAAGCAAAAACCAACCACTTTGTCCAGGTCAAGGTACTCTCTTGGGAGTCCTGTGTACCCCTCTCTGCCTTCCTTCTTCCTCACTCTGACCCCTCTGAATATGTGATTCCCACCTGTGTCCACACACAACAGGAAAGAGGCAGTCAAGAACACCCCAGAATATTCTTTACAGGACAGGTCTGGCAGGCTGGGGAAGGGTGCCCAGGATGCTGCCAGGCTGCTCTTCACCTGCAAGGACCAGCTTAACCCAAGCTTCTCAGATAGGTGTCAGGAGAGAAGGCCCCAGAATCCAGCAACTCTGGCACAGGACAGTGGGCCTTAAGAGCTGGGGCTAATCCTAGGTTAAAGGCATGGCCTTACGAAGTTGGAATTAACCAACCAAAAGCATCCCTTTGCCAGGTGTGTTTGGGAGGGTGTGGAGACACCAGGAGTCCCACTGAGAGTCCACATTCACCTTTCTTGGCTCATATCTAGCAAGTCATTTGCTTTTCATCTTTATTGCTGATGGTTTTTGAATGTCTACCATTTACTAGGTACTTTGTCGTTATCAATAACACTTAATAGGCGTGGAACACTTACGATGAACTTGATTTGTAGTCTCTTGGTTCATCCACACAACAGCCCCGCAATGCAGGTACTGCTGGTGTCCCCCATTGTACAGAATGAGAAACAGAAGGCCACACAGCGAACAACTGGTAGAGGCAGGATTCAAACTCAGATCTTATTAGCTCGCAAACCCACATACTGGGTGTTTCAGCTGCCTACTCCACAGTCTCCAGCGTGCTTTGCTGCCTCGCTCCTCACCAGCTCACAATTAGTAGATTAGTCATGTGTTGACACTTCTAGTCTCAGTCTAATGGCTTGTTTATTTAACTGATGGATGCTGCTCCCCATTTGAGGCCATTAGCATTTAAACAAAACAAAACAAAACAAAACAAAACTGTTGAGCCTGGCAAAGTGACACTGTGTTTACTGTTTTTCTCCCAGTGTTAATTGTGAGCATTTTCCAAATATGTATTTTGATGTCCTAACGGTCCCTAAAGAGAACCACCCAGATTTTAGTAATCTCATGCAGCTCTAGTCCCACTCCCCTTAATGTCCTCGGTGAGGGGGACAAATGGCCCAGGGAACCAGTCTTGGCTAGGAAGAGGAAGAGGAATGGTGACAGTCCTATTCTGAATAATGAGGAGGCAGAGAGGCTGGGCTGGGCCAGCAACTCTGTTCTTGGGGGCTAAGCCCTGGAGCACCCCCCCTTCCACGCTTGGGGAGGGAATTTCCTATTTCTTTCCAGGACAATAAGAACATCTGTGCCAAGGCAGAGGAGGAGGCCGGGCGCTCCGAGGCATCTCTGCCCGAGTCTCTTGACACTGTCCGATTGTTACTGTTTCAGTTTCTGCTTGGATCACTGACCATGTCCATTTAGAGCAGGCTGGCTTGGGTGAAGACAGTGTAGGGCTGAGTAAAGACAGAGAGGACCTGTCTGCCTGGGGGACAGGCTATGAGGTGGGCAGGGAGCTGGAATAACTCTCAAAGTGACCAGGTTACAAATGAGGCACTGCAAAGTACAGGGTGAATCTTGCATCCATAAATGGGAGGAAGGGGTACTTCCACTGCCCCTCCTCCCCCCGAGTGAACTGCTGTTGATGGTGTCCAGTTGTTTGCAGCCTCCTGCCTCAGACAGATTGGGGTTTAGCCTGGCCTTGAGGGAAATGGATGAGAGAACTACAGGTTTGATCCTTATATGGGACAGTTTGTTTCACACAGAAAAAAACTGGCTACTTCCTTCCTTCCAGATCCAGTTGCAAACTGATGGGAGTGAAAGTGGAGAGTTTATGGCTCCCTGCAAACCCATTCCTGGTACTAGAAGGTCACATCATGCCATATGTCCTGATCGTGAATGCGACAGGATCTGGCCCCAGCAAATCAGTCTCAGATTGGGAGTGAGCTGAGGCAGGTCCTTAGTTTCTTCCTCACTCAGGACAACCAGCTCTGGAACTGGGAGTTCTGGGGACCAGGAGGAGGTAAGCATCTGCCTCCTGCATAATTAGCTCCACCAGTCAAAAAACATTCATGGCCCATCTCTTTGGGCATCATGCTGTGCCTGGCACGAGCTAATAATCCCTACCCCGTCCTGGCCCTCCCAAGTTTACAACCTTAGGGCACACAATAACGACACAGATCCCAAAGGCAGCGGTTAACAAACACATACATTTGTCCGCCAGTCACAAGGGATCCATTGATTGAACCACAGCGACTAACAGGGCCCCCTTCAAAGAGCTTCTAGTCTGGTGGGTAAATATGTAAGACTAAGCGAGGGCCCAGAAGAGGTTCAGCAGAGAAACATGGTCAACGTGGGCATCATCGAACACACATTTCTTTAAAGTGCCTATTGGCACATGGCTGGGTTTTCTGCCTACCCGAGCGGTGTCCCCAACCCCGGACTGAGGGTTTATGCCAGTCCTCCACGCGGGTCAGTACAAAGGCCCAGAGGTAACATCTGTCTGTGCGGCGTGATAGGGAGACCTGGGCCTGGTGGCGAGGGCCCAGATACTTGGCGCGGGCTCGCCTTTTCTGCCTGGGTGGCCAGGCGGGCGTGTCACCGGCCCTCGCCCCGTTGGGCCTCACAGTCCGCAGTTGAGGTCCCTTGCGGAATTATCGGGAGAGCCCCCTCGCCCCCAACCCCGTCCCTCAGGCCTCGAGTCCCAGGTAAGCTCTTAGCGCCTTGGTGACACAGGTTTGGGGAGGGAGTCGGGAGCACGCTCGCGTAAAACCATCCCGGGGCGGTCGGCTCCCGGCATCTCCCCGCGCGCTCCAGCCAGGCCTGGGCTGCGGGAGGCGCCGCGGCCGGCCCATAGCCGAAACACTTCCGACGGGCGCCTGCGTTCCGGGCGGCTTCCGCGGGCTGGGCTGGGCAGGGGCGACCCAGCCCGGTTTTGCGTTCCCGGGTCGTTCACCCGCCCGCGAAGTGCCCGTGGCCCCGGTGCGCCGAGGCTCCCCCGAGGGCGGGCGGCGTGCAGCTCCGGGACCGGCCGCTGCAGGGCCTGGGCGGGCGAACCAGCGAGCGAGGCGGGGCGGAGGGAGCGCGTGTGCGGCGGATAGCGCGCGGAAGCGCGAGCCGCCGGCCCGGGAAGGGAGGGTCGGGTAGCGGCGGCGGCGGCGGGAGGAGCGATCCCGGAGCCCGGGAGGTCTGCCCGGCCGGCGGGCCGGAGCCGCGCGGGGCGGGGGTGGGGGGGCGGAGCACGGAAGGCGGAGAGGGGGCCGCGGGAGGGAGGGGGCCGGCGGGGCGCGGCCAGGGGGCGGGGCGCTGGGACCCGGGGAAGATAAGAGCGTGTTCGTAGAGAGAGAGGGCGGGAGTGAGGGAGGGGCGGGGGACTTAGAGACCAAAGAGGAGACAAAAGGACGGGGTGGGTGGGAGGGGCATACACAAGCGGGGATAGGGGAGGGGCGCCGGGGGACGCCTCGGAGGGAGGGGTATGAGTGTATGGGGGGGTATGGTGTGGGAGGGACTTAGAGAGGGACGTGAAGGGACAACATAAGAAGGGAGTGCGGGGGTACGGAGAAAGGGAGGGGGTGGGCCAGGAGTGCTCCACCACGCTGGCCACGAAGGGGAGGGGAGGCCGCGAAGGGGAGGCCGTTGGGAGGAACGGCCACACGCAGGGAGGGGGATCCTGGGGATGGACAGTCCTCTGGGAAGGGGGGCCGGGGCTTCGGCAGGCTCGGGAGGGGAGTGCTGCGGGAACCCGAGGGTGGAGGCGGATGGGCGTGTGTGGAGCGCCGAGGGCAGGGATTTAACAATACTGATCGGGATGACCAAAAGACCACGGTGGGGACCCGCACAGACGGGACGGGGCTCTTATAGCAGGACGAAAACTGCCCAGGGGAAAGTGGGACCTACGAGGCCTGAAGAAGGGTGGCGGGGGCGGCCTCGGGCTCGGCAGGAAGGCGCCACCACCGCCCTCTGCCCGTCCCCAGCGTGCCCCGCCCCGTCCGGGGGCCCTAAGGGCAGCGGCCTGGGCCTTGGGGGAGCCGAGCCAGGGCGGTACCATTCGGAACAGAGAGGGGGGCTTGGGGGGGAAGGGAGGAGCCAGGGGTCAGAACCCTGTTGGGGGCGGGGGGGCCACACCCTGGGAAAAAGGCTTGGGCACATCCAGAATGGACCAATCAGCGAGCAAGGCCAGGGTGGCGTCAAGGGGCAGCTTTGGCCAATGGGAAGGGAGAACACTTCGGAGGTTCGGAGGAAGAAAAGAAAAAAAAAGCTCCGCGAAACAACAATCGAATCCGTTTGGGGGCTTGAAAGGCTGGGAGTGGGCGTCGTTTATAGCACGTTCCAGCGCCTGCCCTCCCTTTTGAAGGATGGGGTCGTTTGCATCACTCCTGGGCTGCGGGGAGCACACGGAGCTGAGGAGGGTCCCGGGAAAGTAGATGAAGATTGGCCATTTACTGGGGGCACTTGATTGGGCGCTTCAATTTGGGGGGGTGGGTGGGTCGGACAGAGGTGGCAGCTTTGTGCACAGAAGAGTGAGGATAAGGTTATGGTCTCTTAAACGGAGCCACGAGTGGGCACAGGTCCCCCATCCCCCCACTGGTTACTTAAGTGTCAACCAGCAAGTAGATGGATGATGATCTCAAACCAATGGAGAACTTAAAAATACACCCTGGGCTCTAAACACAACACACTCATTTCCCTTTCCAGCCCCGGGCTGGCTCTTGAGAGGATTGCAGTGGTACCATCCGGAGTTTCATAGAAATTTATGGTGTGCCTTTTGGCTTTGGAGTTTAGTCTCGGTTCCTAGTGCCTACTCAGTCAGTACTGTGTAGCCCTGGATCACTACTCTTCATTCTTCCACCTGTAGTTACTAGTAGTTACTAGTTACCTTTGAGGTCTAAACATTGTGGAAGGGACCTGGAGAGTGATGTGCTTGGAAACCAGGGCCACACCGATTTGGGGAGGGCTGCAAAAGACAACTCTGTGGGGTTGCAGAGCCTTTGGCCCAGGGATTCCAAATGTCTGTGAAGTTCCTCAAACTGTACGTAAAATAGTGTGCATGTATGTGCAGTTTTCTGGGGAGGGTTCATTAACTCCCATCAAATTCTCAGAGGGCTCTGTAGACACACAAATGAACACAAAATGAACCCACATCTTGGACTAAAAGGGCCAGGGAGTATAGCACAGTAATGGTTACGTCCTTATGAAGTCTTAAGAAGTCTCTCCTTGTTAGAAATCTCGGGTGCAGGGGCTCTTTCCATATAGATACATATTTGCCAACCAAAGACAGGCAGGTTCTTCAGAGCTGAGAAGCCCCGGGGAACTGCCACAGAGCAGTTGGACTCGAGTGCTGGTCCTGAGTGAGGAAGGAAAGGGAACAGAGCTTTACTTTTGGAAGCTCATCTACCTCATCTGTAAGATAAAGGTAAAAACTGTCTTCAGAATGAGAAAGGAAGTGCCAACTAGTCTAGATAGCAACGCCCGAGAGCTGGGCGGCTCAGGCTCGAGAACGACAGAAGAGCCTGGACTAAAGCTAACACCAGCTTTAGCAGCGCCGGAGGACCAGCCCAGGGCGCGATCCAATTGCGTGGTTCGTGCATGCAGTTTTTAGGTTCAGAGGGTAAGAGTGTACGGTATTTAGTCACTATCCCTGACTCTTTGAGTGTGTTCTAGGGGATTGTGTCTGATACGTATTTCAGATCATAGGCTCTGGTAACTTCTCTCTACTTTAAATTAGGACTAACTACATAATCCTTGGTGAGAAAGTGAGGTTTCCCTGACAAATGTGACTGGAGAAATGCCATGGGGATCACCCAAAGGTATCCTGTCTGACTTGTAACAACACAGAATACATTCTAGTTAAATAGGTAAAAATGCATTTATTTCTAAAATGCGGCTTAACTACACTTACAGTGTGCTAAGCCAGTCTCGTAATTGATCCTGCAGCTCGGAGTCAAATCAGGCCAATGGAGGAGCGGTCAGGGCTCCTAGTTCTGGGAACCAAGATGTCGCTCCTCCAGCAACTCAATCTACAGAGTTTTTCTTCAGCTGTTTTTTGTGACGTATGGAGAGTTGTTTTGGATTCCTCTGTACAACAGAGAGGTCCGACCTTGAGGAAGACCGGTAGCCCACATCCTCTGCTTTTATAGGCTTAATGATGTGACCTGGCTTGGTGACAACCTTCGGCGTAGTCAGCTTTTGGAAGGCCCTCTGCGTGTTCCATGTAGATCCTATAGGGGTCTGGATGGTCCTTTCAAATTGCTGATGGTGTGTGAATGGATATGGAAGCACCCGCACCTGGAAAGGAAGGCAGAATGACTTGTCACGAGCCAGGCCTCGAGTGCAGCTGGTGAACTCTAATGGCAACTGGCCAGGAGTTTAGTGCCCAAGTCACAGTTCTATGTGGCTGTGGTGAGCGAAGCTCCTGAGGTGTCAAGGCATCCCCAACACCCCCAGTCTAACCTTAGAAGTTCCAATCTGCTTGAGAACATCTGCCGCCCCCCTCCCAGGCTTCCCCAACAATCTAGGAATTGAAAACCCACCCTGACACTGCCCTGTAGTGTAGGAACACTACCGCAGCTCCAGGGGGAGCTGGACAACTGCAGCTGGCCCTAAGTGGGTCTTCCTATACCAAACTGTGACTGAAAGACATGTCTGGGCACTTGTGGGTCCCTGTCAACGTTGTGACCCTCTTACCCTCTTCAAGCTCTTTATTCCTTGCTTTCTTCTCCTTGATACACAGGACTGACATTTTAAGGAACCCAGAGGTTGACCATGAATCCTGAACTACACCAGGCTTTGATGCTTAGTTAGCTTCACCCTCTTTTGGCATCACAGAATGTCTGAGCTGGAAGGCCCTACATAATGACAAAGGTCATCTCCCTGGGCCCCAGAATTTGGCTTAGAGAGGGGAAGTGATTTACCCAAGTAAATTATGAGCAGTGAGCGAGAATAGAACCCAGGGCTCCTTTCCTTGTTTAGTACTCTTTTCCACTCCAAAAATTGTACCTTCAGACATTTATGTAATAATCTTTAAAACACTTCCCCTGAAGGCCAAAGAAGAGGAAAGAAAAAAAAAAAAGGCAAGCAGAAAAACCAGAAAGTTACAATCAGTAGTCTTTGGAGATATTCAGTGGAACACTCGAGAAGCTGAGCACTACCAGGCAGTCCTGGTGGTAGTGAAGGAAGCAGTTTTCTTTAGGTTAAGGGATGTCTTATGTCTTAGTGGGGTTGCTACCTAGATCTGTGCATGTCATGTAAAGTAAGAGGAAAAAAAAAACAACAACACCTGGGCAAAATATTCAGTCTTGGGCGGATTTTTTTTTCCTTCAGCTTGAAGCGTACTTTACTGCATGCTGGGACCTGCAGTCTATAGCTTATTAAAAAGATGAGGAAAATCAGGGAGATTCTTGGAAAACTGTCAGTTTATTGTGACTGTAATTTTTTTTTCAAAGGCAAGACTCCTGATTTTACTGAGGTCTACACTGCCCTTCCTGTCCTGGTGAAGCACCCTTTTAACCCTTTTCTCTCTCTTTTATCCTAGTGATCATTGCCTATTTTGTGGTTATAGATCTACAACTGGAATTACACCGGTTACAATTCAGTTTCCGCAGGGATTGGTTCACAAAGATCGATCAGTAAAGTGTTTACTGGAATGGTCATTTCTTACTTCTCTTTTGTACCTACTAAACAGTTCCCCCTCTTTTTCAGAAGAAAAACTACAACTCATTTCAATATTATACTGGCTGGGGACAGGTCTCAGGGTCACAGACTTTCAGAACTGAAGGGAACATAAAAGTCATCGAGGCCAGTCTTACTCCTGAGTCCCCTCTACACATGCTCATATCCCCGGGGCAACCCATTCGCCCTTTGGACCGGCAGAAAGTTTTTCTTTTCTTTCTTTTTCTTTTTCTTAAAGTAGACTCCATGCCCAGTGTGGGGCTTGAACTGGTGACCCTGAGATCAAGAGCTGCATGCTCTACCGACTGAGAGCCAGCAAGTTTCTCCTCAAGCTGAACTCCGTTTTTCCCAACTGCTACTTTATGTGACTATACACCACAGGACAGCCTGCAATATACCTGAAGACCACGATCTTGCTCCAGTTTGCTTCTCGCTTGGGTAAATATCCCTGGCTTGTCACTGAACACAATTTTAATTCCACTTGCTGTCCTGAACGAGTACGGGTTTGTCTTCATTTTTCTTAAGATGCAGCTCAAACCTATGACCTCTCAACATTATCCTGACTACAAATACAAGCCTGAGGAATGGTAATTCTTAGCTTGGTGAGACCTGTCTGCACTGGAATTGTCTGGGGTGCTAGCTAAAATCTCAAATCTGGGGGCTTCGCCATTGCTGCCAAGATTTTCCTTTAAATCTCAACCTCTTCCCAGTCAGAAATTAAAATGCCAGAATTGATCTGGAGTTATCCATCTCAGAGCCAGTCAGTGGTAAAGAGAACAGCTTTGTTTCTGTGGTCAAGATCACACATCCCTCTTGACCACAGAGCACTAGAATATTCCTCTCAAGCAAGAGAGTTAGGCAGCAAAGGGTTTCTCTCTCCCTCACCTGATGAGCTGCTGCATGGACATTTCGCTTCTCATTGATAATCACATTTGGCAAATTCTTGTCTTTTCTTGGAGGACCCTCAGGGGTTTTAATGAGAAACCTGGAAAGCAGAACGGCAGGATGTCTGACTAAGAACATTAAGGACTCAGTCAAAAGGGCAGGGAGGACGCATGAGGGTAAAGTGGAAGAACCTGGTGCACTTCTGACAGGCTTTCTTCCCTGTTCTTACCGGCGTCTCTTCTTGGCACTGGGCTTTAAGCCCATACCACCCCACTCGCCCCAGCCAGGCAGAGTCAGGTCCACGTCCTTTGGCTTACTCGCCTCCACAGCTTCCCTCTTCTCTTTCAAGAAGTCTCTGATGACATCATCCCCGGCAAAAGCTTCCTTTATCATCTGCTTTTGATCCCTCTCCTCTTCATCTTCCTAGGAAAAAGCAAGAATGAGAGCTACAGCTTGCCTTAAGAGCCACGGAGGAACCGCGGTGGTTCCTAGGAAGAACACCTGAATTTTGGGTTGTGACATTTTAGCGCCCCCTAGGGGGAAAGTGCTGAACAATGATGGTCTTGCAATATAAATGGATCAGTAGCCAATCATGCTCCAATTTTCTTTCCTCTAGGGTAAATATCCCTAACTCATTATCATATGACACAATTTTAAACTTTCAGTAAGGAAGCTGCAGCATAGAGGAAGGAGTGGCCTGTGTTAGGAGGAGAAGCTCCAAGGGGCCTGGCCAGAACGTGGGTGTCCTCCAGCTTATATCCCTGAAAACACAGGCGCCAGGGCTCTTCAATGGAGCAGTTTCAATTACTTAATCAGACAGTCTCGGACCATTTCAGGTCCCAGTGAATAGAGCACAACCTTGGCAACAGCTCAGTGATTCACCTTTTGAATTGTCCTGCCTGGGATCTGGTCAGAGCTCTGAGTGCCGTTCTCTTTCCTCTGAGGGCAGGTTTAGAATCGCCCCAGGGAGGGTTTGGTAGCTCAGGATTTAAGATGTGGGAGTCTCAGCGGCACTCACATAGTGGTGTCTACTGAACGGTCATGGGACCAGCCTGGCCGCGTGCTGCTCTGGGCCTTTCAACTACTGACACGTGCCCCAGCACCACAAAACTTCACTGATTCTCCTCCTCGTGCAAGAAGGAAACTTTCTGCACCAGCTCTGATCCCCCACAATGGCCCATGCCCCCAGCTCTGCTCACCAACTCCTCCACTGTCGTGGGAATGGCCAAAGACTTCACAGAAGGAGATTTTGTGGTCAGGAGGTTCTGCAGATCAATCATTTGCTCCTTCCTTTTCTTTTCCTTGGGAACACCAGGCTGAGTATTTGGGTTCCTCTCTGTCTGCTGCCCTTCCCTGCCAGGCCTGGGGACCTCCTCATTTTGAAAACATCCTTCTTTGGCCAGCTCTTCTAGCTCCTGCACAGTGTGTGCTCTCTCTGGCCTCTGCAGCAACAGGGGTTCCTCTTCTGCTTTGGGAGGTCCCTCCCTCTGGACCACTGGAACTGTCCTCGTGGAACTCATATTCTGCTTCCCAGACTGATTTTTTTCCTTGTTGAGTTTCTGAGCCAGTGCCCTCAGTTCAGACAGCACCTCCTGACTGCTAGAATCTGGGGGAAGAAAGGAAAGCTGTCAGAAAAGGAGGCTGGAAGTTGCCTTGTCACGCAGCATTTACTGAGCACACTCAACAGCGAGCATTTAGGTGCTCCCATTCATGGGGCTCGGCACCACGGGGAAGAGAAGATTCCATTCACTACATCTCCTGGAGAGTTCACTAATCATTGCCTATCAAGTAGCAGGCAATAGAGTTTAGTAGTTAAAAGCAGCACGTTGGGAAGCAGATGTCCTGGGTCCTAGTCCCAGCTATGCCAGCGACTCACTGCATAACTGGAACTGTGGTTTCATTTCCCCCTGCAGTAAACCCCGCCTGGAGAGATGGCCCCAAGTTCCAAATTTTTAAAAAAGCTGTTTTAACAGGTAGCCTCTGAACACAACATTGCTGTAATTTATTATTTGTAATTTACACTGTCATTTCCTCTTTGTCCCAACCAAATCCAGCACTGTTTTATCTGAAGGCAGCATTTCATAATCTGCTGTGTCCAAGTCAGGTTGCTTGGCATTTTCCCGTCACCGGCAACATCTGAGCAAATACCACTAGGCTCTGACAGCCCTGAGGGAAATATGGCAGTGACACACTTCTAAACTCTTCTTTGCTTGACCTGAGTTGCTTCCATTCCCAAGTTCATCCTGCTCCCTAGCTTTGGCTTGAAGCCTCTGAAAAGCAACTTAAATGTGCCCTTTGGACACATGTACGTATATTCTGCAAAGATCAAGGTCCTTGGCTCATTTTATTTGGGGTCCACAACTTCCCACTATTTTAGGACACTATTTGCCTGAACGTTTGGGAATATTCTATTAATTTATCATCCAAGGCAGTCCAAATCCACCTTTCATGCCACAACCAACTGCTCTACACATTTAGCAAGAGAACTAGCTTTTGAGGAAGCCCAGGATGATTTGGCTTGCATCCCGGGGTCGTATAAAGACTGCTCCCACGATCTTGGCTTACAATGCTGCTTTCCAAAGGTCTCTTGGAAGTGACTGCCTGTAACTATTAATCCCAGAACTCTCCAGCTGAGAACCCTAAGTAAAGGTCCTATAATACATTCTAAATGACAGTTCTTTCAAAATCGTTTTCACGGAAAAACAGAATCTTGCCATCATCTGAATCCATTATTTTTATAGGGAATAAAATCAGACCCAAAAATCTGCCCAGACAGCCAAGCGATTTCTGAATGTAGTTCCCTAAGCAGATTTTCTCTCCAGAATGGGAACTTTCTGACCTGTCTCAAGGGTGCTAAGGTTGTTAATATAAAATCTCTTGAAGATAACAGAAAATATAATACACAAATTGAGTCTGAGCACGGGGTGACAATTCTCATTTGTCATGTAGCCTGTGGAGTCCTTCATTCCTGTCAAGAAAAGTCTCACCCCACATTGGCACATATCAACCGACATCATTAAGTGCTAAAAATGCCACCCCTACTTTACAAACAAAACCGAAAACTGCAGCAGTATTTCGAAGAAATTTCATAATGCCTCAAAATCGGCCTCTGTGGGTGCGAACGGCCTTCCAGACTCACTGGTACCACATGCAGCTGGGTCTGGTTTGTGGGCACCGGTCATGTTAGCTTCTTCCCTTACTTCAAGGATGGAGTGGTTCTGTCTCTGATGACCATAGGCCCTCAAGAGCAAAAACATGTCCAGATACACCTTGTACAGCCATGCAGATGCCCGTGTATTAAATGCCTTTGAAGAAAACCGGTTACTATTAATCTGTCTTCTCTTCAGGGGCTCACAGTATTCTCTGGAAAGTCCCTAAAGCCTCATGACTCTGCTGCACGTATGCATGGACAGTTTTCCTCTCTTGGTCCATCCAAAACACTAGCACTGAGCAGTTCTCCATTCTGGTCCACCACAACTTACCTTTGGGCTCTTGTCTGCTCACTGGCTCCGCGTCCTGGTTGAGCCCAGACTTCCTCCGCAGTGATCGCCTTTCCTCAAATTCATTCAACAAAGTTTCTTCTTCCGCCCCTGGTCTGTCTTCTTCTTCCTCACTTTCAGAAGCCTCATGGGCCACAGGTTCTGGAAGTTGCTCAGGGTCCTGGCCTTTGGCCTCTTTCGTGCCTCTGGAGTGATTCCTGAGCATCCAGGGGTTCGGTCCGTCGGCGTCCATCTGGATCTCATTCACTGCTTCAGGGACAAGGTCACCCTCTTCCTCCACACCCTCCTCCTCTTCCTCACTGTTGGAGGCCACCTGGAGCTTCTGCGTCAGTTCTTTGTTCCTGGCCAATTGTTCCTGCATAGCCTGGCGAGCCTGGAGGAAGAAGTCACAGCACGAGCTCCTTGTCATTAGTGACTGCAACGACACCTTTCCTGGTTCATTTCATAAAGCTGGCTCCTCTCAATTTGACTTAAGTATTTCTTACCGGTGCCTACTGTTTAAACTGCACATATACCACTGTGTTAACAGCTATGGAATAAAATGGGAGACAAATTCTTTGTCCTCAAGAAAATCAACACGTGAAACAAGGTTAAAAAAAAAAAAAGCTCCTCTCCCCTTTAACTGGACTTGCCTTCAATGCTGTTTCCCTTTCATCTCTCCTTTTCCACCTTGTTCCTGGTTCTTTTCCTCTCTGCCTTAGAGATTTTTCTGATGCCTTTTTAGAATCCTGGTTTTCCATTCTTCCTCAGGGCTCTTCCCCAACTCTGCTTCTGCTAGCATCCTTATGGACTGATTTTCCTTTCTGTCCTCCAATTCCATCTCTTCTCTCACCCCGAGGATCTCTTACCTCCAGGTCATATTTGGCCATAATTGCCTTTGACTTGGCCCATTTCCCACTGTTCTGGTGCTTAAGGCTCATTCGCTCCTGGAAAGAAAGGGCAGAGTGAGATCCTTACCACTTTTGGGGGGAAAGCCGATTCAAGGGGTGGGGGCGAGAGGCAGCCTCACCATCATTCTGGCCTTTTCGATCTTTTCCAGTTCTTCCAATGCTGCAGTAGGATTGACCTTCCGCAGCTTCTCAAAGTCCTTGAGGGCTTTCCTGGCCTTTCCTTTCTTTAGGACCTTGTGATACCTACAGGGTGAGAGGGCAGATTTAGCTGCAACACTGATGCCACACACAAAAGTGTCCCCGCTCCCCAAGGGGTTTCCCTATGCAGGGGCTAGAATGGACATCACAGAGCTGGCTGACTATAGGGAACCAGTTTGGGGCCTGAGAGGACTGGCAAGCCTCTCCGTCCCTGCAGCCCCCAGGGGCACACCTCTGCAGAGCAAAGAGTCCCCTCTGCTTCTAGAGCGCAAGGCAAGAGTAGAAGAAGTTCCAAAGAGGCCAAAAGGCAGGAAGGAAGCCCTACTGGCCTCAACAGCTGTAGAATTCAGAGCTCATTCTGCAGAACCACTCCATGATGTCCTGGAAGGGAGAGAAAGTAATTGAACAGTCCTCTTTTTAGCAAAACCAAGATTGAAAGCCAAAGCCAGAGGAGAGGGCACTACCGAAGCAGGCAAAACTATGAGGTTGGACTGAGAAAAAAAAAATGCTAGTCACTCCTATTTGGGACCTCTTCCACATGACCCCAGTTGCTACGTCCAAGGTTCTTTCCTACGAACTCATGATTAGCCACATCACTTTCTTCCAGGGCGCACGCACGGCCACGTCAATAGGGGCCTCCTTACTTTTTGCTCTTGATTTTCTTTTCTCTTCGAGCCCTGGCCTCATAGTAGGACTGCAGGGCCCGGGCCCTCTGAAGCTCTGCTCGGCGCATCTTAGCCTACAATGAATGACATTCACAGTGACTCCTGGGCTTGAGTGCAAATGATGGGAGGAATAGAGCACATCTGGATGTATCAAAGGGCCTGTTACACTTACCTCTTCCAGGCTCATGGCTTTGAGAGAGGCCTTTTCCACGGGAGTCAGTAAAGGGTCTGTCATCGGCTGCTTGTTCTTATGGAGGAGGTTAAAAACTTCCTGCTCCAGGGGAGTTCTTGCCTTAAGGAGGTAACAGAACATTCCAAGTCTTAAGCCATGCTCCTAGCCTCCCTGTTTACAATCCTATGACCATCTACTTTATACTATAATGGGAATCACAAACTGGAAAGGATTGGCTGTTACAGCAAGAGAATGGGTTCCAGTCTCGTTGTTCAGCGGTGTAGATAAAACCTCACTTTTCTTCTGATTTAAGACAACTTCAGCAAGGGGCTTCTAAAGCTACTCTCTATCATCAAGGGGATCACTCTGTTCAGATTATCAAAATATGTAAAACAGAATACCATTCTCTTAAATATCAAAGCAGGTAAATGCTGGCAGGATGGAGGAACAACAGTACCATACTGTTAGTTTTGATAGTGGAAAAAACAAAATGGTCCCCATATTACGTATATTTGAAGTATGTATGTGCATTACTGTATAGTCAGGAATTTAAGACTTGGGGGGTGCCTGGGTGGCCCAGTTGGTTAAGCGTCTGCCTTCATCTCAGGCCACGATCTCAGGGTCCTGGGATGGGGTCCCGCATTAGGCTCTGAGCTTAGCGGGGAGTCTGCTTCTTCCTCTTCCCTCCCCTTGCTCACTCTCTCTATCAAATAAATAAATAAAATCATTTAAAAAAAGGAATTTAAGACTCTTATAAGCTTCCTTTAAAGAATACTTCTAGAAAAAAGGGGGCGGTTAGGTCTTAGCTTCCTGACAGTTCAAATTTAACTCTAGTCATTTTCTAATTTTGGTTCTAATCCCTTAGTTTCCAGTTAACTTTGCATGCTAGGTGGTCTATATATATATATGAAATGAATGGACTGAACCAGTTACTTCACACGTCAGCAAAAGATGCTGGTTACTGCTTGACTGACACTGTGAACATGGTTAAAACAATCAGGTTGATCATGCCATGGTCCACTTTGGCAAGGCACAAAGATACCCCTAGGCAACAGAGCCATTTTCAAACCTCACAAATGTATTATACGTGGTTTTCTTCAACAGCCAAATACATCATGGTGGGTATTAAATTTACAAATATCTGGACAAATGCACAAACACAGATCACCACATGTTACACGGTGTTATTGATTTAACCATAAACCTATTCTACTGAATGGAAAAGATGCACGTTCTTCCATTTTTAGTATCTGCAGTAGTGATCAATCACAGGCTACAAAATGATTTATATTACAATGTTGTAATCTCCCTCCAATTCAATTTGCAAACATTTATTGATTGCAGCTACATTTCAGGCACTTGTGCAGGGTGCTAGGAATACACAATTGATTAAGATTGTTCGTGTCCTCATAGAGCTCGTAGCCTTTCAGAGGGAAGACACATGTACCCCTGGCAATATAACAGGCCACATGTTAGTCCATAGGAGCTATCACAAAGTAAGTGAACAATAATTTTTTTTATTATTTTTAAAAATTTCTCTGACAGAGAGAGAGATCACAAGTAGGCAGAGAGGCAGGCAGAGAAAGCGGGGGAAGCAGGCTCCCCACTGAGCAGAAAGCCCGATGCAGGGAAGGCAGAGGCTTAACCCACTGAGCCACGCAAGTGGCCCCGTGAACAGTAATTTTAATTAGGAGGTGGGTTAGGCTTGGGGAAGGACTTTTTGATTTAGGTTTTGAGGCATTAAGTACAATTCTGTAAGGGTGGCAGGGGGCAAATGGAGGGGAGTGTAAATAAAAACAGATATACAGAGAGATATGTAAGGGAAAATGTTTTGTCCAGTGTAGTTAAAACACTAGGCGCTTCTGTTTCATTCTCTAAGTAGAGAGCCTTTTGAAGGATTTTAAGCAGGGGAGTGACAATCAGTTTTGTGTTTTGGAAAGAAAAAAATCCTGGTGATCATGTAAGGATTTATATGTAAAGGCCAAATGACAGGTGAAAATGAGAAGAGGAACCAGGGATCTGAGAGCTATTATGGAGAAAACTTACACGAATAGCCCACTATGTGGGCTGGGGAGGGGTGGCAGTTAAGGGGGGAAAGGGGAAGGTGAAGGAGGGGTAGAAAGAGGAAGAATCAGATGGCTGAGGTTTCCAACTTAAGGGACTGGGGCAGTGAGTTATGCTGTTGACTCAAATACAGAATGAAGGAAAATGCCAAGCTTACTTTGTTGTGTGTGAAGTTTAAGGTGCATACGGGAGACCCAGACGAGGCCTACTACTGGTTGCATGGAATATGGGACTGGAGCTCAGAAGAAGGCATCTAGACTGACGTGTAGTATATACGGGTGACAGCCAAAGCCATGGAATTTACAGAGCAATAATAAAAGGAACTAAGGAAAAGTCTGATAGATAAGGGGGAAGAAAAAAAAAAACCAGAGCAGGTCATCACAGACGCTAAGGGAGGAGAGGGTTTTTTTTTTTTTAAACCAATGTGATGTGTCAATAGTGTCCGACAGGCTGAAGCCTCAGAGGGCTTGGGATTTGGCATTTCAGAGGCCTCTCACTAAAGCCCGCTGAGACAAGATTCAGTTAGGGAAAGAAGGTAAGAGTAGAGAGGCAGTAGTGGAGACCAGCTCTTCCCAAAGCATGTTCTTCATCAGCTAACTAGATGTACTTTATTTTTTTTAAGGTTTAAAATTAAATTTATTTGATTTTTATTTGTACACTCTGGGTTAGAGTAAGTCAAAGAGGTTTCTTTAGTGTCTTCTCATAGCCTTTAAAATGCTAGTGTATATTATGAACTGCCAATTTCCAGCAGGGGCATGCAATGTTTTCTAGCAATGGAACCCTGCCTTTTGGGGGGCATATTGAGAGACTAGCGTTTTTGAGAACACTTTGGGTAAAGCCAGTGTAGGCTGCTAGGGGCTGGGAAGGTACCTTACATCGTTTTCTAGTACTTTGCAGTTTACAAATGCTTTCTCATGCATTATCCCATTTAAATATTCTTGGAGTGAAATGGAATTTTAGGAAGCTGGGCCAAAACTATACTGTAGACTTTCTGGATTCTTAATCTCCAGAGTCCTTGGTACTTTGCATTCTAAGTTATAAGAAGATAACTCAGTTGCTAACCAGAAAGCACTCCCCAACCTAACCATTTCCTTACTGCTCTGCGCCATACTGGCCTAATTTCTCAAAAATGAATCTTAGAGGGCACTTAGGTGGCTCAGTTGGTTAAGTGTCTGCCTCTGGCTCAGGTCATGATCCCACAGTCCTAGGATCGAGTCCTGCATTGGGCTCCCTGCTCAGTGGGGGGTCTCCTTCTCCATTTGCCCCTCCTCTCTGCTCATGATCTCTCCCCCCCCTCGCAAAAAGAAATGGAATCTTTAAAAAAAATGAATCTTAGAATAAGTGGTACAGTAGTTTTATGTATAGCATTTTGGGGGGGGCTCCACTGTCTTGCACAGGGAGTTCCTGGAGAACACAGGTTTTGCCATTCTTAATGCAACCTACTCCTCCACCATCTCATGTTTAACAACCAACTAGGCATTTTCCACCTATCTCCAAGATGACACTGTCATTTGGAAAAAGGTACAGAAGAATGTGCAGTAGTGCACTACTACTCTTTTGATTAAAAAAAAAAGAATAGCAACGAAACTTTTAGGTTAACAACAACAAAAAACAAAAGTGGTTATTTCTGAGTGAGTATGGGGGTAAAAATGAGCAGATGGGGGACAGGGGTGGGGAAAGACTTTTCACAATATATCTTCTGTACTTTTTATTTTTGAATCCTAGATTGTATTACCTCTTAATTTTTTTCCTAAAGTCTCCCTTCCATCCTGCAGCCACTTTAAACCTGATCTCTTTTTCATGTGGAAAAGGAAGCATCCTATAAAGAGAATGATAGCGACTTCAACAACAATATCTGAAACAGAGCTTAGCCCTGTAATACGCAACAACTTGCTCAATGTCTAGCTATGACAGCAAGCCACATTTACTTTGATTAGCGCTAATTAGCTCAAGTTCCTGACACACAGAACATTATTATCTCTGGATTCTTAGAAAGCATAGAAGATTCAAAGAAGAAGTATGAAGATGGCATCTATCCATAGTTTGGGCATTGCTTTTTTTTTTTAAGATTTTATTTACTTATTTATTTATTTGACACAGAGAGAAGTCACAAGTAGGCAGAGAGGCAGGCAGAGAAAAAGGGGGAAGCAGGCTCCCCGCTGAGCAGAGAGCCTGATGCAGGGCTGGATCCCAGGACCCTGAGATCATGACCTGAGCCAAAGGCAGAGGCTTAACTCACTGAGCCACCCAGGCGCCCCAAGGCATTGCTGTTCTTGATTATTCCTACTTAAGAAAGAATATCCTGTTATAGACTCCATAAGCAATAGCATATTGGAAAAGGAAATCTAATTGAAGTTGTTCACAGACTAAAAACTGAGACTTTGGTGACCAACACAGGATTACCAACAAAGGCATAACTACCATTCCACCGCCAGTGCCATCATTTACTACCACCATCATTTCATAAAAGCTATTTTGATGCTATTAAAATGGAAAGCTTAACCTCACAGTAAAGAAGAGCTGGTAACCTTAAATCTCCCATACTCACAATTATCCTTTTTAGTTCAGACAAATAAAAAATTTGCCAGGGATTAGTGTTTGGACAATCCAGCTCTGAGATAACTTTTTTATTTTCTGTAGCTCAGAGTCATGAGTTACTTGCTAAACTGCTAGTCATGCCCCACGATATATTATATGTTAATGTGGTAGTCCTTTATAAGCAAACTTTGGTTCCTCTGTTCATATGTAGTCCTCCTAAGGCTCAGTAACACTGCTGAGTTCCTGATTTTCCACAGATCAGAATGTGGCTGTAAAAGATTTTTGAAAACTGGGGTGTGAAAAAGAAACCATGACCCTGTTCCCTCTCTATAGGCAATCAGATGCTTTCACACAAAAACATGGAAATAACCATGCGCTGTGTGCTACAAGTGGATGAAGGGCGACTACAGGGTGATTCTGCGTATTGCAGGACTGACCATGAGTCTTTCTAACCCCTCTCTCCCTTCCTTGACTGCTAAAGACTGCGCTGGGGTTTTGGTTTACCAGGTCCAGTCATATCAATCTCACCTGCCAAAGTGCAGTTTCCTGGTGTGGCACTCACCTTCCAGCCACTGAGCACATGTTCAATGGGAGCAAAGGCTGACTGCTCCTTCTTCAGGGGGAAAACCAGCTGCTCTGCTTGCCGGTTCTTCAGGACGATGGGATCCCATTTGGAGAGGGCTTGTGAGGTTTTATTGAATGCCACTTCCCTGTGGATCTGAAGCAGGCAAAGTACACGAAAGGAAAGAGCCACAAAATTAAGCACTGAACTCTAAGGCCCAGCAGGGAATCAGGAGCCAACGGTTCTTAGCCCAAGAAAGAGTCAGCACATTAGAGAGTAGCTCTTGCTTACATCTAAGGACACATTCCCTCGGAGGTGCATTTTAATCTTTTCCGTCGCAGTCACAGCCCCCCACCCCGACCATGTTCCAGGCTTCCCCCCACCTTCCCTTCTTACCCTATTTTTCCTTGTCAGTCCGATTTCTTCCCCTTAATGGACCACTTTCTCTAGAACTCACCCTCTCAACCTCTTCTTTGTTAAGGGGTAACTCCACAGTCTTCTTTGATTTGACTCTATTCAGTTGCTTTTTCACAACAGCCAATGAGGATGAAGTTTTAACAGGCCCAAGCAGATCTGAAAGGACTAGCTTTTCTCCTGATCCTGCAGAAAAGGCCAAACTTTCTGGTCAGACTGAGAAGAGAGGCAAAAATCTCCACATAACATAGGGAGACACCTCAGTAGAAAATGCTGGTAGACAGGCCAATGTGTAGGGAAGCAGGAATAATTCCCTTACTTTAACCACCAGCCATAGTGACACCATCACTTTCCTACATTCCCAAATGTGTTGACGGGTGGAAGAGAGGAGAAAATTATTTATTTTAAAAATACATTTGCTTTTCTCTTGGTCTTTCTGCTTCTACTTTTGCCTCGCTGTACTTCATCCTTCACACAGCAGCCAAAGTGGTATTTTGAAACTGTAAATCACAGGCTGTCAGGATCCTGCTGAAAATCTTCCAATGGCTCCCCTTTAGACTTAGAACCACATCATTCTAAAGGACACAGCCCAGTCAAACTAAAGTGGCCACTTAGTCACTTTACTTCATCACAATGTTTTATATCTTCCCCTTGATGTTCCCTTAGAATGTTAGACTCCATGAAGCGTTTCTCCCATCTTATTCTTCATTGTAGCCCCAGTATCTAAGCTATCCTGAAACTGATACATGGTAGAAATATGTTAAGTATTTGTTGAATGAACAAGTTTGAAGAATACATTGTTATTTGTTCCGAGGGGTTACATTAGTGGTTACTAGAAACCTAGAACTCACTGGAGCTGCCTAAATTGTGAATATGGTGAAAAAGATATGGCATCTAGACTTCGTATCCAGGTTAAAATCCCAACTCTGCAATTTACTAGATTGTGTATTCACATTAGGGGTGAAATCTCTCACCCACGGAAGGGATGAAAATTGGTTTTGGAGGTGGGGGAGTGGTGAAAAAAATCCTAGATATTCCCAGCTTCTGTGTTCCTCCAAAGCTCAACCCTACCCAACAAAACTTATTCCTAAATCCTTATCTGATTTCCTGGCTGTGGGCGGGTGGGAGTGGGGTGGAGGAGAGTCAATGAAAAAAAAAAAGTCTAAAAAGGCTTCTCAGGGAAAAATAAACAAAAGAGGTTGAGAAACATTGTACTAGGTGAAGGTCCTTGAGTAAGTAACTTGACTTCTCTGAGCTCCAGCAGATTATCTGCCTGTCTAAAATCAAAGCACTGTAAGAACTGAAAAATAAAATCATGAATGTGATTAAGCTAGTGAGAAGCAGCTGCCTTCAGTCATGTCCCTGTACTGCAGAAGTAGCTCATGAGTGGGAGACCTTGACTGTGGTCTTCACATCTTTCTTCTAGAAATGGAAGAAACTCACGCCCATCTTTCTTCACCCCCTCAGTTAAGTATTTATGGTATGATCCATTAACCATAACAAAAACAGTTCCAGGGGGTGGGGGTGAAATGACCACTATGCTTTTAACTTCACAAGCTCCATGAATAAATTGCTTCCTTTGTTAACTTACCTTCAGAAGTGACACTGAACTCTGACACCTTCAGACTAGCTTCAGATCTCTCAGCCAATTTCCACCTGAAATTAGGCAAAACAGAATATAGTACATTTCCCCACATTTTGCTGGGGAAAGCACTTCTTTTCAAACAAGGGTTTGGTTTCATGTATTTCTCTTCTAGAATCAGGTTTTGTCACAAAGAAACCAGGAAATCTGTTCCTAGTCTAGACTTGGTTGCCTAACCATCTCTCTCTTTTTTTTTAACGATTTTATTTATTTATTTGACAGAGATCACAAGTAGGCAGAGAGGCAGGCAGAGAGGAGGGGGAAGCAGGCTCCTCACGGAGCAGAGAGCCCGATGCGGGGCTCGATCCCAGGACCCTGGGAATCATGACCTGAGCTGAAGGCTTTAACCCACCGAGCCACCCAGGCGCCCCGTCTAACCATCTCTTAATGTAGACTCAGCCACTCAAAAACACAAGGCAATATGAAGTAGGCAGAGTGTAAAAGGCATTGGACGTGGTTTCAAACATACCTAGATCTGAATCCTGGATCTGCCACTTATGAGCAGAATGACTTTAGGACAAGTCAATTAGCTTTTCTAATGGGAATGAGTAGTTCCTAGTCAATACTTCAAAAGACTCTAAGTATGGATTAAGAATTCAAATGCACAAAGGCCTAACACAATAATTGCTATCAATTACATAATGCTTATTATATGCTGGGCATTGGTTTAAGATCTTTACACTTACTCATTTAAATGTCACGACCCTCTGAGGTAGGTAATGTTTTTAATCTTATTTTCTAGTTGAAGAAATTTAGGTGCAGAGGGGATAAAAATTTGGTTACACAATCTGTTTCTAAAGTATATGCTCTTAATAATATGCTGACACTTTTGTCTTCATTGTCTTAGGCACTCAATAAATGTTTTTTTAAGACTTTATTTATTTAAAAATTTTTATTTGAGAGAGAGAGAGGATGCAGCAGGAGCACAGCAAGGGGGGGGGGAAGCAGAGGGGAGGGAGAGGGACAAGCAGACTCTATGCTGGGGGCAGAGCCCAACTTGGGCTTGATCCCAGGACCCTGAGATCATGATCTGAGCTGAAACCAAGAGTCAGACGCTCAAATGACTGAGCCAGATGCTCAAATCAGCTAGTTATAACCTGTCCAAACGGATGAGAATGTTACCTATTCTTTCCATCAAGGGAACTGATTGCTTCCAGAAGCTTTTGATGCTTTCTCTCTCCATCAATGTCCACCTAGACACAGAAAAGGAAAAACCACCAGAACAATAAGGGAAAGGAAAAGACAGCATGGAAATGTCTTGTTCTTCTGGTCAGTGGAGGATTGGGGAATCAGATGAGGTCTAGTGTACAGGCATTCAAGCTCAAACAAAGAACTGCTTTAAAAGCCAAACTCCTTCATTATAAGGACCATAGTGCCTAGTGATCTGTAACTAATGTCATGCCTCTGTCTTAATCAGTCTTGAGAAGAAAAGTGCTATGAGAATGCTTCTCTATAGAATATATAGCATGGTCTGACCCAGAAACATTTTTAAAAAACACATTTTAAGTAGTTTTGTCAAAAGAATAGAGAGTTGGAATTCCTAGAGCATCTGCTGGAGAGCCAGCTTAATCACATATATGTATATTCCAGTCAGAAACAGACAGTCCATTACTTATGATGGTTTGATTTACAATTTTTTGACTTTGTGATGGTGAGAAAGTGACACACGTTTAGGAGAAATTGTATTTTATTTATTTATTTTTTAAACTTTTTTAAAAAATGTATTTGATAGACAGAGATCACAAGTAGGCAGAGAGAAAGGGGAAAGCAGGATCCCCGCTGAGCAGAGAGCCCAATGTGGGGCTCGATCCCAGGACCCTGAGATCATGACCTGAGCCAAAGGCAGAGGCTTTAACCCACTGAGCCACCCAGGCACCCCTAGAAACCGTATTTTAAATGTGAATTTTGATCTTTTCCCAGGTTAGCAACAAGGGATATAATTCTTGTGATGCTGGCCAGTGGCAATGAGCTGCAGCTCCTGGTCAACCACACGATCATAAAGGTAAATAACTGATATACTTAGAACCTTTCTACACCCAAACAACCACTCTGTTTTTTATTTTCAGTACAGTATCCAATACATTACATGAGATATTCACCACTTTATTATCAAATAGACATTGTGTTACATGATTCTGCCCAACTGTAGGTTAATATAAGTGTTCAGAGCAAGTTTAAGGTGGGCTAGGCTAAGCTATGATGTTCAGTAGTTAAATGCATTAAATGCATTTTCAACTTATAATATTTTCAATTTATGATACATTTGTCAGGATGTAATGCTATCTTAAATTGAGGAAGATCCGTAATTAAATACCTCTACAAAAATCTAAGCTTGGGTAATAGGGAAATCATAAAATGAAGGCCATGTATTTTGGTCTTATATACTCAACTATACTTAGGCAACTTGGAAACAGTGTATGTTATGCAGTCTTCAAGTTTCCATAGCACTTAATACAATATCTTACACGTGAAACACTAAATAACCATTTGTAATTTATTTGCAAGACCTGAAAAATAGAAACAATGTTGCCACCATTTTTTTGTTGAGGAATGTGCTGTCTACCCTGTGAGGCAGAAGGGGAACCAGAGAAGGCAGTTTAGCAGCTGTCACCCACCTCATCTTCACTGGGGCTCAAGGCGTAGTCTTTGGGCAAATCCTCTACTTCTTCCTGCTGGCTTAAAGCCAGAAGGCTGTTAAAGGAGATAAAAGAGAAATATTATCAATTGAAATAACTTCTATTACAACAATCTCTAAAACATAACTTCAGTATTTAAGCACAGAATGGGCCCATCCCCTGGAAGAGGTACAAACCAAGCAGTATGGGCATTTCAGAAATTTGCCAAAACATTAAATTTGGAATGAAGTCAGGCATCATCCCCATGGGGTGAGCAGTAGGTGGTAACCTCCCTACAGAACTGCATGGAATGAAAAAGAGCTAACTCTCTTCAGTGATTGGTACTGCATTTTCCACTGACTTCTGGGAGGCTGTAAAAATCTCAGACTCTAGGTAAGGTGATAGAAGGCACTGTTGCTGGCCCTTGAGGCCATGCAGTTTTACCATTCATATTTCTAGGTAATTTTTTAAAGGTTTTACTTATTTGATACAGAGATAGAGAGTACAAGTAGGCAGAGCAGCAGACAAAGGGAGAGGGAGAAGCAGGCTCTCCACTGAGCAGGGGGCTCGATGTGGGGCTCCATGCTAAGACCCTGGGATCATGACCTGGGCTGAAGGCAGCCGCTTAACCAACTGAGCCACCCAGGCGCTTCTCCATTAAGATTTCTAAGCATCCTCCAAATGGAAGACAACTTTACAGGTGCAGCTTACTCCAAAGTGACATGTTGATCACTTGTTCCCAGGAATGGGGAAAGGAAGAATTGGACGAAAGCAGCTGAGTTAACAGTGTTTCTTGGGGCTTCCTCGGCAAAGTAGGTACTTAACTAAGGAGACTGGTACCCTGAACCAAATTATAGACTCTATTACCTAACAGTATGTACCAATCTTTGCAAGTCAACCCTTACTAAACGGATTATATTTAGTTCCCCTATCAGGGGGAGGGGATAAAACATCAGAGGAGAAAATGTCACGAATGACTCCAGTTAGCAAAGGTTTCCAAGAGAAGGGGAATTTATAACGTGCACTCCCAGTGCAGAGAGTTAAATGCGCCTCGGTGGCAGCAGCAGCAAACGGAGTCACGTGATGAGGAAAGTGCAACAAATTAGTTGGAGAGGGAGAGTCCGCATCAGGACCAACAGGGATGAGGCTAAAAAACTGGGAAGCGGAGGGAGTGAATTAAATTAAATCAGAAGGACTTTTCAAGGATGTTATCGCGGAAATTGTAATGAATGGTGAGGTCTTGGAAGAGGAAAAACTGTCGTCTGTTAAAAGGCGGCTTCCAATTTTCAAAAGTCGGGGGACCCAGCCCCAACGACACCCAGACCCCCCCGCTCCGATCTTTATTCCTCACCTTTCTGCAGCCCCGACCTCGCTCATCTCAGCAGCCTGTCTCTCACATGGGCCAGGAGCGGAAGCCGAAAGGAAAGCAATTTCCGTGCCGGCCGCAAAGCAATTTCTGCTTCCGCCAATCACGCGCTGCGTGTAGCGTCACTTCCGCCCCGCCCCAAGGCACACGAGAGGCTGGAGACGCTTGGGGAGGGGCCTGCTGGAGACAGGGACACTGGAGTTATAAAGCCTGGCAGCGGGCGGAGCTTTGCTCCCCCCCCCACCCCCGCCTACTCCCCGTCATCTCTGGGGAGCGCCGATGTCCGCGCTCCCAGCTTGTGGTTTCCTCGTGGCCCAAGGTGGGTGAGCTTAGGGCGAGGGCGCTGCGCTGTCGGGGACCGGCCAAGCCTTGGTTGTCGCTGCCTGATCCGAAAGGAAAGGCTCCCACGCCCGTCCGTGTTCCACAGCGTCCTTCGAGTCCGGCACCGGCCAGCTCGAGGCTTTCTAGAACGCCAGGGAAATGGCCAGCATTGTGTTAGGCCCCCGAGATTCGTCGGTGAACGAAGCAAGTTTCCTCCCCTCCTAAGGAAAATCCGCTTTCGTCTTGTGCTCCCTGGTCATTGCAGCTCCAGTTCCACCTACCCTAGGTAACAGAGCTTCTTCCAAGAATGGGCTGTGTTGGTGGCTGCAACTTCCTCACTTCACATCCAGTGTTGACTTTTCTTTTTAAATTAAAAAGCGGAAAAGTAACATACGAAAACACACTCATCCTCTATTTTAACCCGGTTCCATTTTGCTTTTGCCCCACTATTCCGCTGAAACTGCTCTGAACAAGATCCTCAGCGACACACTAGGTTGCAAAATAAAACGGACACTTCTCACTCAGTGTTTGTCTTCCCAGAACTTTGTGTGGTATTTGATACTGTTGATTGGTTTTCGTTATTCATACTCAGGAAATGTTTTTGACATTTACTGTGTGCCAGGCCTCTCGGCACAGGGGATACACTGGTGCACAAAACAGACATGTTCCATGGCTTCATAGGACTGACTTTCCCGTGGGATTATAGATAATTTGTCGGTATTGAAACTCCATCCTGGGCTTGCATGACAACACTCTCTCCTGGCATCTTAGCTTCATGGCCGTCTTCCTCAGTCTTCACTGCTGGATACTTTTCCTGTACTTATTCCTTAAATGATGATGTTCCCCAGGCTCTGTTCTCAGCCTGTTTGTCTATTCCACATGCTCTTCTTTAAAAAAAAAAAAAAAAGTTATTTATTTATTTTCGTAATCTCTACATGCAATGTGGGGCTTGAACTCATCACCCCGAGATTAAGAGTCACATGCTCCACTGACTGAACCAGCCAGGTGACCCTCCACATGCTCTTCTTAAGCTTTTAACACTTGTATGAGAATTCCAAAATCCGTATGTCTAGCCCAGATCTTTTTCTTGAGTTCCAGACTAGTATCACTGATGGTTTCCTGGCAGTCCTTTTTGTCCCACAGGCACATCAGACATGAAGTATCTAATAAACTTCTGTCTTTTTCACCAGGGTTCCGTACTTTACATCTATATGACTGGCACCATCAACTGCTAGTTGGTCAAGTCGAAAGTCTGAGAATCATCCTTGATTGCTCTCTACCTTATGCTTCACAGTTGCTCCTCACATTGTGTGTTTTTTTTTCAAGATTTTCTATTAATTTATTTGACAGAGAGAGAGACAACAAGAGAGGGAACACAAGCAGGGGGAGTGGGAGAGGGAGAAGCAGGCTTCCTGCTGTGTAGGGAGCCCGATGATGCAGGATCATAATGACCTGAGCCGGGGTCATAATGACTTGAGCCAAAGGCAGATGCTTAACGACTGAGCCACCTAGACGCCCCTCACATTGTGTTTTTTTAAAAAGATTTGTTTGTTTATTTTAGAGCACACAAGCACAGGGGGAGGGCTAGTGGGAGAGGGAGAGAGAATCTCAAGCTGACTCCCCGCTAACTGAGGACCCTGACCGGAGACTCCAACTCACGATGCTGAGATCATGACTCTAGCTGAAATCCAGAGTCCAAGAGTCGGCTGCTTAACAGACTGAGCCACCCAGGTACCCCCGATCCTCACATTGTTGGTTTTACTTCCTGAATCTCTCGAATATCTTCCCACCTTTCCATCATCATCCGTCAGACCCTTGCAATTTCAAGCCTGTGGTACTACTGAAGACTGTTAAAGCGAAGGGGGGCATTATAGCCTTTATAGGATGAGTTGTGAACTGGACTGTCTGGATTTGACTCTTATCTCTGCCACTTATTAGCTTTGTAATTCTTGAGTAAATCACTTCTCCATTTATTTGTTTCTTCACAGTGTACTATGATAGTACACTGGGTAGTTGTGAGGACTAAATGAATTAATACACATAAAGCACTCAAATAAATGGAAAGCCCTTAGTATAATACCTGTCATACACTAACTGCTCAATGAATGTTAGTTATAATAATCATTTTGTACCGACTTCTCAGTCTTTAGTCTCTCCTCCTTCAATCCTGTAAGTCTGATCATGTCGCACCCCTAACCAAAAAGATGCAAATAGACCCTCATCACCTTTAAGATCAAATTATAAAAATCTCTTTGGTCCTTGTCTACCTCCCTAATCTCTTTGGAATTGCTTGCTACTTCCCCCAAGGCACTCCAAATTAGATTTTTATGGACAGATGATGTTCTCTTAATCTTATAGGAAGTATGAATAAAAGCATTTTAAGAAAACATTGACATTTTTTATTGATCTATACTTAATCTAAGTAAAGACTGTGTGTTTGCTATGCAAATGCAGCTTTGAGGCAAGTTCCCTAGGTAGTCCCCTTTTCCAGCTCTAACTGGATTGCTGCCCCATTCCCCTTTTACGTAGAATTATGAAACGGCAATGCAGCATTTCAGCTGAGACCTAAAGGAAGAAAAGGAACCAGCACTGTGGAGAATGGGAAAGAGTGTTTTGGGCAACGGAAACAATGTATACTTAGAGGGCGGTCTGGGCTGGGAAGAGCTTGCTATATTTTAGCAACTGAAAGGCCAGTGTGGCTGAATGGTGGTGAACAAGAAAGTAAATATAATGGAGAGGGATGGAGAGAAGGGCAGGATTCAGGTCTTGCAGGGCCATGTAGGCCATGGTAGAATTCGGATTTTACATAAAATGGGCCACAATTTATTTGTTATATAGGGGTTATGTAGAAGAGTGATATAATGTAAATTTTACTAAAATTGCTTTGGCTTTTGTGTGGAGAATGCATTGGGAGTTGGGGCTGGGCAAAAGTGGAAGCAGGGATACCAGTCGGGAAGCTACTATGGTGTAGTATACAGCAGGAGATAGTGATGGTTTGCAATAGGAGATAGTGTCACTGATGGACCCATCAGAGGAAGGTGGGAGGTAAGGGAATGAGAAAGATTATGCTTAAATCACTGGCCTGAACAAGTATAGTAAGTAGACTATTTGTTAAGATGTAGAAGATTAATGATGGAGGGAACAGATTTGGGGAGTGAGATCACAAGTTCAGTTTAGTACTTTTGAGGTTTGAATGTAAGATACCTAAGTGGAGATACCCCGTATGTAGTTGGCTATAGGAGTTGTGAAAGATAATTAGTTAAGAGCCTTTGATCTCAACAACAGCTATTAGTGATTATCAGTAAATAAAAATAATGTTTTCTCCTTACAAGCACGTTTATATATTACCTGACTTACATTTCACAAAAAAGACCCAGGCTCAGCCAAAACTTGCACAATGGCAATTGTGATTTTACCATAAATTCATGCTGTTGTATGCTCTGCAGCATCTAACCTAGTCCTTGAACAATAATAAGGGACTCAATAAGTGTTTTTTTAAATTAATGATTGAATAAAGCCATTATAGTTCTATGCTATTCACTCTCATAAAAGATGCATAGTAATAACTATTTGTTTAGGCAGAGATATTGCGGGTTCGGTTCCCGATCACTGCAATAAGGTGGGTATTACAATAAAGTGAGTCAAATGAATGTTTTGGTTCCTTGGTGCACATAAGAGTTATGTTTACACTATACCGTAGTCTATTAAGTATACAAATAGCATTATGTCTGAAAGTGTAAATACCTTGATTAAAAGACACTTGGACTACAACATGCTAACTATCGTCTGAACTTTCAGTGAGTCATAATCTTTTTACTGTTGGAGGGTCTTGCCTCAATGTTGATGGCTGCTGACTGATCAGGGTGGTGGTTGCTGAAGGTTGGGATGGCTCTGGCTGTTTCCCAAAATAAGACAATGAAGTTTGCTGCATCGATTGACTCTTTCACAAATGATTTCTCTGTAGCACGTGATGCAGTTTGATAGCATTTTACCCACAGCCAAACTTTCAAAATTGGACCCAGTCCTCCCAAACCCTGCCCCTGCTTTATCAACTAAGTTGATGTAATGTTCTAAATCATTTGTGTCACATCAACAATCTTCACAGCATCTACACCAGGAATAGTTTCCTTCTCAAGAATCCACCAATCACTGATCACCATAACAATAATTAAAAAGTTTGAAATATTGCCATGAATTTCCAAAATGTGGCAGAGATACCAAGTGAGCAAATGCTGTGGGGAAAATGGTGCCAGTAGAATTGCTCAACACAGGGATGCCTCAGACTTTCAATTTGTCAAAAACATGGTATCTGCCAAGTGCAATAAAGTGAAGCACAATAAAAACAAAGTATGCCTGTATATAATTTTAGACTTTGCAGGGTGCCTACTGTGGTGTGAATTCATATGTTGATACTCTAATCCCTGAGGTGATGGTATTAAGAGGTGGGGCCATTTGGAGGTAAACAGGTCTTGAGGGTAGAGCTTTCATGAATGAGATTAATGACTTTATAAGAACCCTCGGAGAGTTCCTTTGCCCTTTCTGCAGTGTAAGGACACAGCAAGAAGGCTATGAATCAGGAAGAGGGCTCTCACCCAGCCAGGCTGGCATCTTGATCTTGGACTACCAGCCTTCAGAACTGTGAGGAATATATTTGTGTTGTTTATAAGCCATCTAATCAGTGGTATTTCGTTATAGCGGCCTGAACAGATTAAGTACTTTTACATCCATTGTGGCATTTTAATTAAATATTTTATTAAGCTTTTTATTTTTTTAATTTTTATTTTATTTTATTTATTTATTTGAGAGAGAGACAGAGTAAGCGAGCATGAGAGGGGAGATCAGAGGGAGAAGCAGACTCCCCATGGAGCTGGGAGCCTGATATGGGACTCGATCCCAGGACCCCGGGATCATGACCTGAGCTGAAGGCAGTCGCTTAACCAACTGAGCCACCCAGGTGCCCCTAAGCTTTTTATTTTGAGATAACTGTAGATTCACACACAAGTTGTAGGAAAAATACAAAGATGCTATGTATCTTTTACCTAGTTTACCCTAATGGTAACATCTTGCAAAACTCTAATTTACAATCAGGATATTGATATTGAGATACAGTCAAGACACACAAAAATTCCATCAGGGCAAGAATCAGTCATGTCGCCCTTTTATATACACCCACTTCGCTCCCACCACTGCCCCCTTAACAACCCTGGCAACCACTGATCTCTTCATTTCTGTAATTCTGTCACTTCAAGAATGTCACATAAATAGAATCATACACGATGCAATTTCTTGGGATTGGATTTTCTCACCGGGGATTCACTCAGATTATTGTGTATAGCAATAGTTTCTTTCTTTTTTTTTTTAAGTGTACAATTCAGTGGTTCTTAGTATATTCACACAGTTGTGCCACCACCACCACAATCAATTTTAGAAGTTTCATCACCCCAAGAACAAACCTTATACCTTCTTTAGCCATCTCCCTCTGTGATATAATAGGAAATGCATTTGGTCTTCGTCCCTGGATCCTGGCAAAAAACTCCCAGCACCCTTGGAATTTTCTGAGTGATTAGAGTGTTTTTCATCATTCTTCGTTTTATCACACCTGAGTTTATATTAATGAGGTGACTTCCGAAAAGCCCCTAAGTACCCTAAGGGTGGGGGCTAGTTGCCAGGGAACCAACCATGATTAATGGGTTGGAGCTCTCAGGCCTTTGCCCTTACCTCTGGGGAGGGGAGATGGGCTGGAGATCAGAGTTCATTGATTGGAAATACTTCTTCTCTTCTCATATAGAAGCATTTAGTGCTATAAATCCCCTTCAAGTGCTGCTTTCTCAGCATCTCACAAATTTTCATATACTGTTTAAAATTTTTCTTTCAGTTAAAAAGTTGTATAATTTTCCATTTGATTTCTTCTTTCATTTCCTGGGTTATTTAGCAATGTGCTATTTGGTTTACAAATATTCTTTCTGTTACTGCATTTGAGTTTAATTGTGATTGGAGAACATACTTTTTATAATGGAAATCCTTTACAATATATTGAGATTCTTTTTATGGCTCAAAATAGGGTATATACAGGTAAATGTTCTATGTGCACTTGAAATATATGTGTATTATGCTATTGTTGATTGGAGTGTTGTATAAATGTCAATTTGATTTAGTTGGTTGGTAGGCGAAATTGGTATGGCCCTCAGTCATACAAGGAAATAAACCCCAAAGTCACAAAGACTTTTCTGTTACTTCTAGAATTTTTATAGTTTTAGCTTTCATTTTAGTTCTGATTCATTTTGAGTTCATTTTTTTAAAAAGATTTTACTTATTTAGGTGCCTGGGTGGCTCAGTCTGTTAAGCGGCTTCCTCGGCTCGGGTCATGAGCCCAACGTCCTAGGATCGAGTCCCATATCGGGCTCCCTGCTCAGCGGAGAGCCTGCTTCTCCCTCTCCCTCTGCCTGCTTGTGCTCTCTATCTCTCGTCAAATAAATAAAATCTAAAAAAAAAAAAAAGATTTTACTTATTTATTAGAGAGAGAGAGAGAGAGAGTGGGGGGAGGAGCAGAGGGAGAGGGATAAGGAGACTCCATGCTGAGCACAGAGCCCGGCGTGTGGCTCAATCCCACAACCCTGAGATCATGACCTGATCTGAAATTGAGAGTCAGATGATCAACCCAGCCACCCAGGCGCCCTTCGAGTTCATCGATGGTGTGTGGTGTAAGATAAAGGTCTAAATGTATCTTTTTGCTTATGGATGTCCAGTTGTCCTAGCAGCATTTGTTGAAAGGACTGTCATTTCTTTTTTAAAAGAATTTTTAAAGATTTTATTTATGTATTTGACACAGAGAGAGAGAACACAAGCACAGGGAGCAGCAGGCAGAGAGAGAGGGAAAAGCAGGCTCCCCACAGAGCAGGGAGCCCAATGCTGGGCTCAATCCCAGGACCCTGAGACCATGACCTGACTTGAAGACAGATGCTTAACCGGCTGAACAACCCAGATGCCCCAGGGCTGTCATTTCTATATTGAATTGCCTTGGCACCTTGTTAGAAATCACTGACCATAATATAAAGGTTCATTCTGGACTCTCCATTCTGTTCCATTGATTTCTCTATATCTTCATGTTAGCATCACAGTCTTGATAACTGACTTCATAGTAAGTTTTGAAATATGGAGGCAAAAATTCTCCCATTGACTCTCTTTCAAGGTCATGTTTGTTATTCTGGATCCTTTGCATTTCCATATCCATTTTAGGATCAGCTTGTTAATTTTTTTTCAGCTTGTTTATTTTTGCAAAAGAAAAAAAAAGGCTACCAAAATTTTTATAAAGATTTCATTTAATTTATAAATCAGTTTGGTGAGAATTGTCATCTTAATAATACTGAGTCAGTTCATGATATGGAATTTCTCTCCATTTATATAGATCTTTAAATTACCTCAGCAATTTTTGGTGTATGTTTTGGTGTATATTTTTAAGTATTTTATTTTCTTTGATGGTATTATAGAATTATCTTCATTTCATTCTCACAGTTTTTTCATTGCTAGTATATAGAAATAAAATTTATATTATTTATCTTTTATCTCATATTCCTGTTAACCTCACTTATTAATCTAGTAGTGCTTTTTTGTGGATTTCATCTGAGTTTATACTGGTGATTGTCATCTCTCAAAAAAGCCAGTTTTGTTTCCTCCTTCCCAATCTGGATGCTTTTTATTTCTTTTCCTTTCCTGATTTCTCTGGCTTACTAATCTCCAGTTCAGTGCTTAATTTGAGTGGCAAGAGTGGGCATTCTTGACCGTTTCCAGTCAAAGTGGGAGAGCATTCAATCTTTGACCATTGATACTATGATGATGTTATGATGTGAGCTATAGACTTTTCTCATGTCCATTATCAGTTTGAGAAATTTACCTTCCATTCTGACTTTGCTGAGAATGTGTTTTTATTTGTGGTAAAATATACATAACATAAAATTTGCCATTTTAGCCATTTTAAGTATATATTTCAGTGGTATAATGTACATTTACATTGTCGCACAGTCATTACCACCATCTACCTCCAGAACTGTATCATTTTCCTAAACTGAAACTCTGTACCCATTAAGCATTTCCTCCTCCCAGCCCCCGACAACCACTATTGTAGTTGCTGTCTGTATAACTTTGACTGCTCTAGGTACCTCATATAAGGGGAATCATATATTTGTCCTTTTGTGACCAGCTTATTTCCACTTGTCTTCAAGGTTTATCCCTATTGTGACATGTGTCAGAATTTCCTTCTTTCTAAGACTGAATAATGTTCCATTTGTGTGTGTGTGTTACACACACACACACACACACACACACACTATATTTTGTTTATCCATTCATCTGTCACTGGACACTTGGGTGGCTGCCACATTTCTTTGTCCATTTGGGCTGCTGTAACAGATTACCACAGACTAGGGGGCCTGTAAACAGCAGAAATTTCTTTCTCACACTTCTAGAGGCTAGAAATCCAAGATCAAGATGCTAGTATGGTCAGATGAAAGCCCTCTTCCTGGTTCACAACCAATGCCTTTTCTCTGTGTTCTTACAGGGCAGAAGGGGCTAGGGAGCACTGTGGGATCTCTTTCATAAAAACACTGATCCCATTCATGAGAGCTCCACCCGAATAAATTAATCATCTCCCGAAGACCCCACCTACTAACGTGGTTGGGGCCCATCACCTTTGGGAATTTGGATTTCAAGGTATGGATTTTGGGGGACATATTCAGACCACTGTACCACCTTTTGACTATTGTGAATAATGCTGCTGTGAACATGGGTGTACAAATATCTGTTGGAGTCCCTGCTTTCAATTCTTTTTTTTTTTTATTTGACAGATCACAAGTAGGCAGAGAGGCAGACAGAGAGAGAGGGAGAAGTAGGCTCCCCATTGAGCAGAGAGCCCGATGCTGGGCTCGATCCCAGGACCCTGAGATCACGACCTGAGCTGAAGGCAGAGGCTTTAACCCACTGAGCCACCCAGGCGCCCACCCCCCTTGCTTTCAATTCTTTTTGGCATATACACAGAAGTGGAATTGCTGGATTATATGGTAATTCTATCTTTAATTTGTAATTTTTTGAGGAATTGCCATATCATTTTCTGCAGTGGCTACACCAGTTTACTTCTCAGCAACAATGCACAAGCATTCCAATTTCTCCACATCCTTGCTAATACTCTTTCCTTGGTCTTTCTTTCTTTCTTTTTTTAATACTAGCCAGTCTAATGGGTGTGAAGTTGTTCTGTGCCCCAGTCTTAATTTATAAAGGTTACTGAGTGGCAACATGGAGAGATTGATGCCATTGAAAGAACATTTTAATGTTACTTATGGTTACTCTAGAAACAATAGAAAATATTCCTTTACCTTAATCATCCCAGAGCCAGGTACCAGGCAACCAGATAACATTCCTGTAGTTCAGAGCCTGCCAAAATTATTTAAACTACCTAATCTTAAACTGTTTACGCTGCCTGTCTTGCCTTTCCCAATTAAGTCAGTGGACTATACCTATCCTTCCTTTATCACACAGTCACCTTTATAAATTAAGGCCTGGGCACAGAACGGTTGGCACAGTGTGCTAGGTGACTCAGGGTTCAACGGAGGGCGCTTGTTTCTAGAGTGCTCTTGGCTTACTGACTGGCTTTACCAAACAGTGAGTGCTACCAGGGAAGGCGTGGCTGGCTCTTGGCATGTTGGCACTCTGGAGGCCACTGGTTCATGATACATCTGCTGAATGCTGCCATGACCTTCCAGCTAAATCAAGGAGAACCTCGAAAGCATGAGCCTCCATGGCACTCCTCACTTAGTCTGGCTTACCTTGGACAGCTTGGTCCACTGGGCCAAATCTGATTTCCCTGGTTTGGCACACGTAGGTTCCAAAGGTAAAAAAAGGGGAGGGATTTTAGCTACCTAGAAATATAGGCCATTTTAAAAGGAAAAAAAAAAAGCTTAAATTGGGACAGGGATGGTCCCAGTGAGAGGTTCCTTAGAGGCATGGGGTCCTTTTTCTCTCCCCTCTTTCTCTCTTACCAGCTGGAGACAAAAACTAAAGACTGTGGCTTCAGGTGGCTACAAGCCTAAAACACAGGGGAATAAAAGAGGAAAAAAAAGACCATGGTTTTAGGCCCATGGGGATACAAGCACAAGGGGGAAAAAGGTGAACTTTACACCTTATGTACTGAGCAAATGCAGGTCTGACAAACATACTGCTAGCCCTAGATTACTTATTGATTTTATTTTTTTAAACATTTTTATTTATTTGAGAGAGAGAGAACAAGCAGGGAGGAGGAGCAGAGGGAGAGGGAGAATCAGACCCCTACGGAGTGGGGAACCCAGTTCAGGACTAGATCCCAGGACCCCAGGATCATGACCTGGGCCCAAGGCAGATGCTTAATCAACTGAGCCACCCAGGCACCCTTATTGATTTTATTATTTATTTATTTATATTTATTTTTTAAGATTTTATTTATTTATTTGACAGAGAGAGATCATAAGTAGGTGGAGAAGCAGGGGGAGGGGGGGAAGCAGAAAGCCCAATGCGGGGTTCGGGGTTCGATTCCAGGACCCTGGGATCATGACCTGAGCTGAAGACAGAGGTTTAAACCACTGAGTCACCCAGGTGCCCCTTATTTTATCTTTTAACGATTTATTTATTTATTTAAGAGATAGAGGTAGGGGAGGGGCAAAGGAGAAGGAGAGAGAATCTTAAGCAGACTCCAAACCTAGTGAGGAGCCTGATGTAGGACTTGATCTCACAAACCTGTGATCATGACCTCAGCTGAAATCAAGTCAGACATTTAACCAGCTGAGCCACACAGGTGCCCCAGCCCTGGATTACTTACTGATTTTAAAACAAACTTCTAGGTACAGGGGGAGAAAATGAAATGTAATTAAGTAATTATGTATGCATATATAAGATTATAATATAAATATATAATAGAGAAATTGTATATATATACATATATGTGATTATATATAAAACTAGATTAAAACAAAGCCCCAAATTTGATCGAGTTCGAAGTCCAAAATTAAATGCTAAAGAATTTGTATAAGTAAATGATAAAAAGACTGCTGATTGGCTATTGTGCCTCTACAACCTTTGTTCTGAATTAACTTTAACATTTGCTAAACTACATCAATTGATAAGGCCTTTATGGACTTAATCAAGATGGGGCTCAAATTGTAGCTGTATCTGGGAATCTCACTGAACTTCAGCATTCTGTCCTCTATAATCTTAAGAAGGTAACTAAATATAAAGTGAAGAAAAAAATTGGTTTGTTTCACTCTAATTGTAGCTTTATCTAAGTTTCCAAAATTATAATAGCCATTGACCTAAAATATTCCATTTAGACATATGTGGTCTGACACAATAAATAGTAACTTAAAATTAAAGTAGGTCTTTGACAGTAAACAGCAAGTGTTGGAGAGGATGTGGAGAAAGGGGAACCCTCTTATACTGTTGGTGGGAATGCAAGTTGGTGCAGCCACTTTGGAAAACAGTGTGGAGATTTCTTAAGAAATTAAAAATAGAGCTTCCTTATGATCCTGCAATTTCACTATTGGGTATTTACCCCAAAGATACAGATGGAGTGAAAAGAAGGGCCATCTGTACCTCAATGTTCATAGCAGCAATGGCCACAGTCGCCAAACTGTGGAAAGAGCCAAGATGCCCTTCAACAGACAAGTGGATAAGGAAGATATTGTCCATATATACAATGGAATATTACTCAGTCGTCAGGAAGGATGAATACCCAACTTTAGTATCAACATGGGTGGGACTGGAGATTATGCTGAATGAAATGAGTCAAGCAGAGAAAGAGTCAATTATCATATGGTTTTACTTACTTGTGGAGCATAAGGAATAACAAAGAGGACTTGGGAGAAGGAGAGGAGAAGTGAGTTGGGGGAAATTGGAGGGGTAGATGAACCATGAGAGACTGTGGTCTCTGAGAAACAAACTGAGGGTTTTGGAGGGAAGGGAGTGGAGGGTTGGGAGGGCCTGGTGGCGGATATTAAGGAGGGCATGTATTGCATGGAGCACTGGGTGTGGTGTATAAACAATGAATCTTGGGGGGCACCTGGGTGACTCAGTGGGTTAAAGCCTCTGCCTTTGGCTCAGGTCATGATCCCAGGGTCCTGGGGTCGAGCCCCACATCAGGCTCTCTGCTCGGGGTGGGGAGCCTGCTTCCTCCTCTCTCTCTCTGCCTGCCTCTCTGCTTGCCTCTCTGCCTACTTGTGATCTTTCTGTCAAATAAATAAATAAAAAATCTTCAAAAAAATAAACAACGAATCTTGGAACACTGAAAAAATAAAATTAAAATTAAAAAACATAAAAAATAGGTCTTTGAGGCTTACAGATTGGCTTAATGAAATGGAACCCCACTGACCCCCAGTTAAAATCATTAACCTGGCCCAATATAAGTTAAAACAGGGGGATCAAGAATTAAGACTCACTATACAAAACCTAATTAATAAAGGGGTGTATATCTTCACTACTTCTTTGATAGCCATTTTTGCCTGTTCTTAAGTCTAAAAAAAATAAAAGAGTTGTGTGTGGGTGGGTATTCCTCATGGTAGATCACTACTATCTTTATGCTATGGCCCCTACACCAGACATCCAATATTATTAAAATTACTGATTTTGTTCAGTGAATAACTGGCAAATATTTTGCTCTTATAGATTTGGCTACCATTTTCTGTTCAGTATCTATTTCAACAGCCTCTCAGCTATAGTTTGCTTTTTCCTCTGAAGGGACACAAACACTTCCAGGCTACCCATGGGACATCTCAACAGATGTGCCATCACACATAATCTTTACAGACAAGGTCTTTTTTTTTTAAATTTTTTATAAACATATATTTTTCCCCCCCAGGGGTACAAGTCTGTGAATCTCCAGGTTTACACACTTCACAGCACTCACCATAGCACATACCCTACCCAATGTCCATAACCCCACCCCTCCTCTCCCAACCCCCTTCCCCCCAGCAACCCTCAGTTTGTTTTGTGAGATTAAGAGTCACTTATGGTTTGTACAGACAAGGTCTTAACTATATCCACCTTCCTATAGGAGCAAGGTATGACATTACACTGATAATCCTCCAAGGAGATTCAGTAAATACACTCATTAAGGACATACCAATCCAACATCTTTCAGTCCATCTTGGGTTCTGATGACAACATATTTCTCATTTACAAATTTTATTCCCAAATTAAAATTGACAGGCACTTTTGTCAGTCACTCCCCCCTTTAGACCTGCCAAGCTCCTTCACCAAAGACACTTTGGCAATGTCTTCTCATTCTTGCTGGAGTCTGGGCCACTTCTGATGGCTGTAAGTTGACCAAGGGCTTCAGGTACAAGAACCCCCCCGCAAATCTCATACCATACACCATTAAAACAAAAAAAATGACTGGCTACCTGCAGGGCTTTCCTAAAAATAGAGGCTTTCATAGACCTGATCCTGTGATCCTACATACTCTGTTGCCTAGTATGCTTTGAGTCATGGAACAGCATCCCACAAACTTGGCACAGCTACAGAGGCCTTTTTAAAAGAGGATGCAACCACACCTGGGCTTTCTGACATATTCTGCTTGCAGGAGGGGGTGACTTTCCCTGTCCTCAGTCCCTCGCCAGATGCCAAGAAGTCACCCCTCCCCCAGATGCTTGGATACCTTGGAAACCCGCTGGGGTTAACTGAGTGAACAACAGTACAGTACATTTATCCCAATGGCACTGCTGACTGTCATACGTGATTGAGCTAAGTGAAATGTTGCTGCTTCCCATCCTTTAGCCAGGATATCCCTCATAAAAGATGGGACCCAAAAAACAACACACTTAGCCAAACTTCAGGCAGTCATTTTAATACTGGATGCCCCAGCCAAGGAATGGTACTATTTTTACATTTATTGTAAACCGATGGCCATTGCCTTAAAATGGTCTCTTTCAGGTTAAAGAACTCCAGGAATCTCTTGCCTCATGGAAACCCAAAATATGAAAGGACTCATGTCCTCTAAATATAAGACCTTGCCGAAATACTCATTCCCTTTGGAGTTAGAAACAATAATAATAACCAAAGTACGCATTTCATTTCTTAAAATATATGATTCCTGGCTCTTGGAAAAGACACTCAACAGAACTTCCGTGTTTCTAGTAGGTCCCAAATAGCCTCTTTAACTAAGAGACATAATGGTCTTCTCAAACAATTCCTTTTCAAATTTCAGTCTCTATGAGTCTCTATCTCACCCCAGGCCTTAACCAATCTTTATAAATTTTTGACCTTGCTCTATCCCATGGGGGCTGGAGGCCAGATCCAGGGTGCATATTCTCCTAGGACCTGTTAACCATAGATTGTCCCATAGGCAGGTCAGCTGCTCATCTGATATATGACCCATTTGAACCTAAACTTCCACCCCAAATAAAAAGCCTATTAAGTGCAGCTACATACCATGCTGGTGATTGTAGTCTTATTACCACAGGTCTGGATACTTTCATTGGTTTATAATCTGGAGGCCCAACTGTCCATTGTTTCAACCAAACATGGCAAATGCTAAGACCCACATCAACCTGAGTGGGTAACCCCTTAAAAAGGATACCCCAAGTCCCTAGATGACATTGCCCTGGTCTGGAAACTTACTGCTGGAGATGACATCATTTCAGACAATATCACCTCAATCCAAGACCTCACCACTGGAGACGAGTTCACCCTAGGTGCTAAGACTTCCAAACACTATGCATGAACTGCCTCTCCTAAGGCACAAAATGGACACAGGACATTTTTGCTTTTCTTCCTTTGATATTAGGGATCCTATTATGTTCCTGAGCTCACTGTCTGCAGAGCTCATGATCCTGCTATACTCCTTGCTCTTTGCTAAAATGTACACTCCTATACTCCCAGGTCTAAAGGGAAATCTGGTAGCAGTTACTGCTATCTGTGTCATTCTAAAAAGTAATGGTGATTATTGTGCTCCCCAGAAGACACCTGCCTCTTATCAGTAAACCCCTCAACTTCCTGGGGAGAGGACCACTCATTCCCAAGTGCCTTCTACTACTCTCCTCCAGCTATCTACCACAATCTCCTGCCTTGCTTCTCTGACCATGACCACCACAACCACTCCTTCCCTTTAACTACACACAAATACCACTAATCTTTACCTAAACTTAGCAGTTCATACCCTCCAACAACACAACTTCCAGGCCCGCCACCTTAACATGAGCATATTTCTAGCACACTTTACAACTCCACTAACATGTCGTTAGATACCTCCTAAGTTTCAAATCCACTTTCTTAGCTAAGGCCATAATAAGTAAGAAACCTAGTTATGCGCTGACCTACAAGGATTTATACCTTTACTTGTGTTCCCCCTTCTTCTTATTCCCATAATAAAACGTTTTTTCTCATTTGGGACAACTTGAGCCTTACTACTGAAAACCTCTATTACCAGCACCCCAAAGTTTTTTAAATATGATTTCTTTTTAAAAGAAGATTTATTTATTTATTTATTTTAGACAGACAGAGAGGAGGGAAAGGGCAGAGGAAGAGGGAGAGAGAAGTTCCAGCAGACTCCCTGCTGAGGGAGAAGCCCCAACACAGGGCTCCATCCCATGACCCTGAGATCATGACCTGAGCTGAAATCAGGAGTTGGATGCTTAACTGATGAGCTACCCAGGCACCAGCCCCCCAACCCATTTTTAAATCTAGTATGATCATCTGTTTTTATTATAGTGCTTATATAATTTACATTTAATATAATTATTGATTATAATATAAATGTATTTATAATTGCCATTTTGCTATTGTATGTCTCATGTGTTTTTTTCTCTTCTATTTCTTCTTTACTACCTACATTTGCATGAGGTTGATATTTTGCAATTTCTATTATCTCTATCTTACGTTTGCCTTGGGCTCAGTTTGCTTTACTTTTTCTAGATTCTTAAGGCAAAAACTTAGATTATTGACTTGAGATCTTTCTTCTTTTCTCCTATAATGTCAAGCTATAATTTTCCCTCCAAGAATGGTTTTAGCTTTACCTCATATATTTTAACACATTGTGATTTGGTTTTCATTCAGTTCAAATTTCTTTCTAATTACCCTTGAGATTTCTTCTTTTACCTATGAGTTATTAGAAATATATCGTTGAATTTGCAAGTACTTCTGGATTTCCTGAATTTCCTTCTATTTTTGATTTCTAATGCCATTGTGGTCAGATACATACATTGTATAATTTCAATTATTTAAATTTTTTTTATTTTTAAAAATTTTAATCCTTTTAAATCTATTGTAGCTTGTTTTATGGCTGAGGATAGGCCGTAAATGAAAACAATATTAGATGTTCCATGTACACTTGAAAATAAAATGTGTATTCTTTTGTTGTTGGATGGAATGTCCCCTAGATATCATTTAGAGTAAATTTTATGACAGTGTTGTTCAGGTCTTCTTTATCCTTGCTGATTTTTTTCTCTAATTGTTCTATTAATTGTTTTTTAATTTTATTTACATTCCATTAACATATAGTGTATTATTAGTTTCAGATGTAGAGTTTAGTGATTAATCAGTTGCATAGAAAACCCAGTGCTCATTACATCAAGTGCCCTCCTTAGTGCCCATCACCTAGTTTTACCTCCTCCTCCCACCTACCTCCCCTCCAGCAACCCTCAGTTTGTTTCCTATAGTTAAGAGTCTCTTATTGTTTGTCTCCCTCTCTGATTTTGTCTTACTTTGTTTTAACTCCCTTCACCTATGATCATCTGTTTTGTTTCTTAAATTCCACATATGGATGAAATCATATAATTGTCTTTCTCTGATTGACTTATTTTTGCTTAGCAAAATATCCTCTAGTTCCATCCATGTCATTGCAAATGGTAAGATTTCATTTTTTTTTGATGGCTGAGTAATATCCCATTTTGTGTGTGTGTGTATGTGTATTTGTCACATTTTCCTTATCCATTTATCTGTCGATGGACATCTGGGTTCTTTCTGTATTTTGGCTATTGTGGACATTGCTGCTTGTTCTACTAATTATTGAGAGTAAGATATTAGAGATTATTCTCCCTTCAGTTCTATCAGGTTTTGTATCATTTATGTTGGGGCTCCTTTGTCATGTATGTATTTATAATTGTTATGTCTTCCTGATGAATTGACTCTTCCTCACTATAAAATGTCATTTTTTTTCTCTAGTAATACTGTTTGTGTTAAAGTCTATTTTATCTGATGTTACTTGTGGTAGGCAGCATTTTAAAGATGGCCCCACAAGATTCCTGTTCTCTTCTTATTTATTCAGATACTAATCTGGATACTGTTATGAAGTGATCAATTTTCCAGATGTAATTAAAGCCCTAAGTCAGGGGCACCCTGCTGGCTCATTCGGTAGAGCATGTGACTCTTGATCCTGGGGTTCAAGCCCCGTATTGGGCATAAAGCTTACTTAAAACATTTTTTTTTTTTTGGAAAAAAGCCAAGTCAGTTAATCTTATACAAAGATCATCTAGGTGGAACTGACCTAATCAGGTGAACCCTGTAAATACAAAGTTTTTTTCTGGCTGGTGCTAAATTAAGTTGACAGATTCAATGCCCAAGAATGATTTGAAGCTCTATTGCTTGTGTAAAGATAGTAGGGACCATGTGTCAAAGAAATGGGGACCTCAGTTTTATGGCTGCCAGGAATGGAATTTCTGCCAAAAACCTGAACTTGGAAGCAGATTCTTTGAACTTCAGAGTAGATGCTTTTTTTTTGTTTGTTTGTTTGTTTAGAAGCAGGTTATTCCCTAGGGCTTCCAGATAAGAGGCCAGCCTGTCCAACACCTTGATTTTTGCTTTTTGAGTCCCTAAGCAGAGAACATGCCTGGACTTACGGCCTGTAAGACTGTGAACTAATAAACTGTTACTGTTTCAAGCTGCTAAATTTGTGGTCCTTTGTTACAAGCAATAGAAAACTAATGCCTTGGGATAGCTGCTCCAGCTGTCTTATGGTTACTTACAGTTTGCACACGGCATATCATTTTCCATTCTTTCAACCTATCTGTGCCTTGAATCTAAAGTATCTGTGTTAGACAGCCTACAGTTAGATCCTCTTTTTTTTAAAGTATGCTCCCCACCCAGCATGGAGCCCAGCATGGGGCTGGAACTCATGAGCTTGAAATCAAGACCTGAGCTGAAATCAAGTGTTGAATGCTTAACTGACACTGAGCCACCCAGGTGCTCCAGATCCCATTTTTAAATCTAGTCTGATCATCTATTTTTTATTTTAATGTTTATTTCATTTACATTTAATGAAATTATTGATCATAATATAAATGTCATTATTTATAACTACCCTTTTGCTATTTTCTATGTCTCATGTATTTTTTTCTCCTCTGTTTCTTCCTTACTGTCTACTTTTGCACTAAACAGATATTTTCTAGTGTGCCATCTTAATTTTCTTTATTTACTCTAATTGTTGAATTATTTTCTTAGTGGTAGGTCTGGGAATCACAATATGCATCTTAACCAAAAACAATATACTTCACATTAGTCCTAACTTATTTCTGGTAGTGTATAGAAGTGCTTTAATATTGCTTCCTTTCCTCTCCCTTCCTTTGTGCTATTATCACATTCATCACATCTTTATGTAAATCTACCAATATTTTAATAATTATTGTTTTATGCAGATGTATTTTAAATCAGTTGTGAGAAGGAAAGAAAAATATGTTTATGTTGTATTTTATGTTTTCCTATGTAATTACCCTTACTGGTGTTTTCTTTCTTTGTGTGGGTTTGAGTTACAATTTCTCTTCAGCCTGACAAAGTTCCTTTTTTTTTAAATTAAAAAAAAAAACCTTCTTTATTATTTTTTTTAGCCTGATGAATTTCTAAAAATTTCTTATAAGGCAGGTCTGATAGCAATTAGTTCTCCTGGGCTTTCCCCCCCGGGAATGTCTTTTTCTGTGGGGCCTTCAATTTTTAAGGAT